>NW_009707563.1:45274-45843 GCF_000703405.1 Apaloderma vittatum
GGCAAATGCTTTGAAAAACATCTTCATGATTTCAGGCCTCTCATGATTTTAAAACAATTACTGTTTAATGACATATTGAGCTTTATAGTCCTTGTCAGTCATGTGTATATACATTGTGCTAACTTTCTATACTGTTGGAGTTTCATTTGACCGTTTTTAAAGGTCTGCCTTTTAGTTAGATTTCTTCCTTAAATGTACGTTTCATGTTATGTAATTGTACAAGTATCAGCAAAATCGCAGTACTGTCACATCTTTCATGCTGATTGTGCACAGAAAGTGCTGAGCAACGGCAAGGCAGCTGCTGCAGTATGGCTGTTGCTAATCTGTCTGAATAAATCTGAGAACTGTGTCATGGTCTCTCTCCAGAAATGTCAGCATAAACTATACAAAATCTCTTGCTTTTGTAGCTCACATGAGGACTGTAATGATGTGAAATCCTTCATGTTATGTAAAACATCTTATCATGTGATCTCTTGACTTGTCAGTAAAATATGCCTCGATTATAAGTAAACTGATTTTTTTTTTTCATTTTCTCATGGTACTTTTAATGGCTATATACTTCTTTAAAA
>NW_009707563.1:45874-65825 GCF_000703405.1 Apaloderma vittatum
TTTTTTTTTTTTTTTTGCTGCTGCTGCTTCCATTCTTGCCACTGGAGTTTTTACTTGGCTTCTGAACTGTTACTCTTCCACTCATGCTTATTTGCCAAGTATCATGGAAGTCCAGCTTACTATTTTGCTATCTTCTACTGGAAATGCCACCAGCTGTGAAGAGGCCAGCTTCGTTGTTGGTGAGAATCTTCCCAAGCTGTCTGCCCACAGTGTGTCTTGGCATTCATTGGCAAGCGTGAAGGTAAAGGATGGTAAACCGAATTCCTGTCTCAGGGCTACAGGTTGGTTTCACAATTCAATTTTTTGTAGATTTGGGAATCTATGAATAAAAAGGAAGCCATGGCGCTTAACACATATCTCTGTAGCTTTGGGAGTGGTGATTTGAAAAGCAGCAGTGTCTGTGGAGTTTTGCTGCAGCAGCTGGAAAAGTAACCTCTTGCAGAAAGCTGGTATCCTGCCCTTCCCTGGCTGAGGAGTTGAAAGGGCGCTGGAAAAAGAAGGAGATCACGTAAGTGTGTGAAGGACATAAATGTTTGTCTCTATTTGGCTGGATTACAGGGGTCTCTTTTTCTAAAAAGAATCTTAATATTCTATAAGCTTGTACCAGTGCATTCATCAATTGCTAAAACTGCATGCACTGTTTTTCTGTCCCTTCCTGGATAAGAATTACTTTATTTACTACAAAACTAATAATGATTACAGGACTGGAAGAAAGAAACAGAAGACTGATGCTAAATTTAAATATAGCTTTTCCCATTAATAAGTCCAGAAAGCCAGAAGAGGTAGCTTAAGAAGAAACGTGTGTTAGTTTTTGTCTCTGAAACAAGTTTTCCGTAAGATGATTTGTGGGTGCAGCAGCAGTGCTTTTTCCTCTGATGCACTTCATACATCTGTGTGTCAACCATCACAAGCTTTTTAATATTTGCGATGGAGGACTTTTTTTTCCATGCAGTAAAGTGTGCACCTATTGCATTGATGGGTATTGGGCAAAAGCCATTGTTTAATATTTGATATTTCTCTGTTAAGTATTGTAATTACAGCTGTTAGGGGAATGCTGCCTACTCATTGTGTTTAGCCTCATTCCCTCCCCTTGGTGGCAAGTAGCCCCAGGCAGCGCTGACATTAAGTCCTGCAGTTTGGGAAGAGCTGTGTGGCTTTTCAGGATTCTTTCTCAGCTCTGACTGAAGAATAGTAGATACCTGCCCACAGATTCCTGTTCAAGGCTTGAAACTCCTACATGACCGAAAATGAAATTTGCCCCAAAATGGTATTGAACTTCCAGGCACATCGTTCAGGTATGCTTATTTTGGTCATCCGCTAGTTCTCCTCAGTACAGCTGGCTAGTCCTCCAGTCATAATCTGCTTTGTCAGTCCCTGGAAACAGCCATGTAAGTAGGGAAGCATTTTTAATAAACGATAATTTGCCACTGGACTCATGGCTGGCAGATAGATTTCCATCTTTCAAAGACTGAATTGTCACCTCCACAATGGCCACTTTCTGAGTCCAGTTCTGGCACAGTGTGGTGGAGAATTCTGGGTTTGTTTTGTGGTTTTTTGTTTTTGTTTTTAAGACTGCAGTAATTAGGGCCTCTACTTGTACATATTTAAATGGTTGCAAGTCTTTGATTTAGACAAAAAAACCCAAAAAAGCGAAACATACAAAAACCCCCAACCAAACAAAAAAAAAACAATAAAAACAACATAAAACCTCCCAGCAAACAACCATAACTTTAAATGCTAATTTCCAGACTAGTCTGTGAGTTGAGTCCAGTTAATGTTTCCATGAACTGCCATATTCTTCACCCGCAGCTATCTAATGAAACTGTAACAGTTGTCTTTCCATGGGAATATTTTAAAGAAATTATTCCCGGTCTGCTACTGCTAACGATGATATATATAGCTAAAGCACCTATCACTATATTGTGAAATGTTCTTTGGAACCACTCTGACGGCAGAGGTAAGAATAGGAGTCAGCATGTTAGTAACTCAACACTTCTGTTTCCAATCAATTTGGAAAAAACAACACAAAACAAACAAACAAAACAAACAGAAAACAGAACCACCCCCAAAACCCCAGAAAAAGCCATAAGACTTTGCTGCCAGCCTGGCTGGTGTTTAATACTGCTACTCCATCAGTGCTGGGAGACCTGTAGAGGAGTTTGCACCGTGGCTTCTCCTGACTGTGCTGCAGAACAGCGCAGGTGAGGCAGAAGGGCAGTGTGACGTGAAGGCTCAGAGCTGTCACCAGTCGTGGTAACGGTGTTTAAAGCACACCCACCCCTCAGCTGCAGAACCGGGCTATTTCAGTATTGGGATGTTAGACACAGGTTGAGAAGTAGGTAGAAGCCTACGATACCTGCTGAGCAAGGGCCGCCTTGCTGGCTGCGGCAGGCGTGCTGCCCACGTGGCCATGCCGCAGAGCCGGCTGAAGCCCAAGCGTCGTGACCTGACTCAGTAGGTGCTTGCCAGGCAGCACCACTGCCGCGGGCAGTGGGCTCCGTGGTGACTGCAGGACGCACAGAGTGTCTGGGCCGCTCAGCTTCATCAGGGCTGCGTGCCCAAACGTGGGGAGAAGAGCCAAGTTTGTGCTTGGAGAATGGTGTAGGCTTACCCTGTCTGATGGCCAGAGATCAGTGAAATCCAGTTCCTGTACGACCGCTCCTTTGATTTGCTGTGAAGCTACAATGTAAAATTGTCAGCACAAAAAGCAGATTGCTTTCTCCTAATAGCTTGGATGGATTTTATTCTTGGTTCTTGGGATTCCTGACCAGATGCTGCCACAATGGAGCTGCAGCAATCAGAAAGTTTTAGCCTGCTAAGCGACTAGTGTAGCACAGCCTGGAGAGACACCCCTGCTTGAAGGACTGGGGAACTGGCAGCTGGATAACCACGCGACAGAACACTTCAGATGTGCCTTTCCAGTCTGCAGTTTGTGTTCTAACTTGAGCCCCCAAAAAGAGTCTTTTAAAACCAATGAATATGACTTATTAATGAAATCAAAACTCGAATGTTGGCTGAACTCCAATTTGTGATATGAACCTGATCCTTCTTGGAGTGCAGTTGGCCTGGCTTTAAAATATATTCTGCTGGTAGACAGTAACCACATTGCCTTTTCACAGTAAAATGAAGTATTGCTCAATACAGGTACCCAGTTACCCTGCAGAAGCCAGATATACTGTGCTGTAGGTTGTGTTTTATTAGCCAGAGAAATTCCTACTAATCCCAAAATTTGAAATCTGCTACATACTCTTTTTTTTTTTTTAAGTTCTAGAATGCATGAACAGTGGCTGTTAGATTACTAGACATAAAGCATAGCTGAGCATGCTGTATTTCCAAAGGCATGATAATTTGAAGAAGTAACTTCTTGATGGACAAAATGACGTATAAGCATAATATATTTCCTACTTTCAGAAAGATAATGAGATGGTACTTATGTGAGCAGAGGAGGTAAATACCACGTATGTACAGATTGGATTTTGTTCCATAAATATGTATTTAGCAGGTGTGCCGTTCAACAAGCACAGCCTTATGCTCTGTAAACATAAGGAGCACAGTGTAGTTAATTACCAATGCTTGTGTGGCTCAGCATGGGTATTTTTTTGAAAGAGTGAAAATTCTATAGTCAGCTTGAGAGTTTACAGCTTTTATACAGTATGCCTTTAGAGTAGAGCTAAGAAAAGTTTGTAAGTCTTCACATGCCTTGTGGGGGATTGCATTCCTTGTTGCTTGTGAAATAGAGAATACTGGCCTCTCCTGCAACAGAAATGATTTATTTTTCTACTGGAGTGTGAACTTAAACTTAACACATTTGATTACATAAAGGATTCAAGAACCACATGAAGAATAGATGATTAGCAAGAGAACTCATTCATATGGGAAGAACAACCTAACTTTTTGGACTCTTTAATTCAGTGTCCTTACTGATGAATTCTTATCATCAAAGATTTGGTTTCCACTGACAGCAACCCTTCTGTTTCCTTCAACATCCTTGACATTGCAGTAAGTATTGCAAATTTAAATGTACATTTGGGAAACCACTTAGCATCAGCCTCAGAGAGTGAGCAGACACATGAATGTTGTGTACCACAGTGGAAGTTGGATAAACGGTTTGAATCTTTTTCTTGCTGACTGGAGTTAAAAGTTTGGAGATACCCATAAACAAACTGTGAAAAGAGGCATCTTTTTAACATGGTCCCACAGATATCCTCTGAGTGGTGCTCTCTGCACCCCTCTACCTTTAGATTATTTCGGTAGTTATTTAAAAAAAAATGCAATGAGTTTCTTTGTTTCCAAATATTCTCTTTTTGAGATTGCAGATTTTAATTTCCATTTGTCATTACGATAATAGTTTAGTAGGTTCATTGCATTCAGTTTAAAATCATTTGTATTTTCTGTGTTTCTTAAAATTGGGCATATATATGTCTAGTGCAACACCATGGTTTATAATGGAGTTATGTGGAAGATCACCCTGCATTTTTTATTGTTCAGTAATGAAGACAAACTCCGATGAGTTTCAAGATGACTTTATTTCTAGTACTTAACATAATACTGCTTTGCATCAGATCCCGTTCAGTTTTATATTCTTTTTTGACTACTTCTAATCCAATTTTTCTGATTTTCATTGCATTGTGGCAATCCTACTGAAAGCGCTGGAATGCTGTTGGTAGGATCTATCCACTTGAAGCACAACTCCTGAGGCTCCTCTGCGCTCTTGTCTCCAGAATTTTGCTTTTCTTCATTGTTTCCTACTTGGAATGAGATACGTTGACTACATAATTAATGACGAGGGAGATGCTCTTGTATGAGGTGAGATGAGGCTTGCCCAAATGCCTGTTTAGACTGCGCTAGTGCACAGTGGGCTGTTCCAAGTGGAAGCCTGCCAGCAACCCACTGGTGGTGTTCGTGCCTGGGAACTGGTGCTCTCATTGCCTGGCCACGTCCCCGGCCTCAGCACTCATCCCTGCTGGCACTGGTGCTTGTGGCTGCAGGGAGGTGCCTCGGCCAGCTCATGTGGCTGCAAAACCAACCCTCTCTTAACCCTGCCTGGGAACTGGTGCTCTCATTGCCTGGCCACGTCCCCGGCCTCAGCACTCATCCCTGCTGGCACTGGTGCTTGTGGCTGCAGGGAGGTGCCTCGGCCAGCTCATGTGGCTGCAAAACCAACCCTCTCTTAACCCTGCCTGGGAACTGGTGCTCTCATTGCCTGGCCACGTCCCCGGCCTCAGCACTCATCCCTGCTGGCACTGGTGCTTGTGGCTGCAGGGAGGTGCCTCGGCCAGCTCATGTGGCTGCAAAACCAACCCTCTCTTCACCCTGCCTGGGAAGCCAAAGCTACTAAAAAGTAAGCCTCTCTTGTTCCGCTATCCAGCTGCTTACAGTGGCTTAAGAGTGTCCAAGAGACAGGCAGACAGAAAGGCAGGCAAGCTGTGAGGAATGCTTGTATTTGGGAGGAGGTGCATATTAAATGCATGTTAAAACGTCTCATATGGTTTTGCTAAAAGGCAGTCCCGACTACACCAGGAGTTAAGGTTATGGATGTGGGAGATGGGGCAGAAGAAGCAGTGATCATCCTTTAGGCTGGGAGGTGTAATGCCACTGACAGGACACCTAACTTACCCTGCAAATGTTCGTATTCCTGGTTTGCTGGTGATGTTTAAACTATTCAGGAATGCTTTCTTGAAAGGTGTGGTAATGAGATCTAGCTCAAAAGTCCACAGTTCAAATGTGCACTTTTCTTTGACTAAAAGGGTAATTGACTTAAACTGATTCTTATTGCTTTAGTTTGTTTATTCAGTATCGAACCACTGACATCTGAGGACTGTGTTTCAAGTTATGGCATTGCAGTGAATTAAAAAGCATAGTTAAAATGCCTGTGGGAGATATAAAGTGTAACAGCAAGAAGTACTGTGTAAACAAATATTTTAGGCTCTCAAAGCCTTGTCACATTCCGCTTACTCTAAGCACTGAAAATTAAAGGCTTCAGAATCACTGAACTGCTTGAAGGAGCCAATGTGGAAAGAAAAGTCTTGACAGTTTTGTGAAATCTTCTCCTGTGGGAAGAAAGACTTCTTGATAAGATCTAAAATGAAGTCCTTCCCAAATGTGGTCATGGAAGAGTGCATGAGCACAGTGGTTTTAACAAGAGCAGAAACGTTAACAAGAGCCATATTTTAATAAGGACAGCTACATCCTTCCCATATTCAGCACGCTGCTCCACAGCCAGCCCTTGTCTGAAATAGCTGCAAATAGCAAACACCTACCACCCTGCTCAGCTGCTTTACACCACAGTGTATTAGAAAATTACTCTGTGCAATACAGAGAAGCTATGCCAAGACCAGTGCTCCTTTGCTGGTGCAACTGTGGCTGCACTCAGAGGTTTGTCTCCTGAGTGTCAAGGGGAACCCACCACCTCCTCCTGCTCATCTTGCAGAACTCGGCCTGCATATCAAATGGGAAATGACCTCTACCTTTTCAGTCAGATTATTTGCCTGGTGAATAAATCACTGACTACTAAAATAGTAACAATTTTCTGACATATAACTAATTTACTGAAAAAATAGCAATCTTTTCCTCTGCAGTGAAATCTCTGTTGTGCTATAGAGAAGTCAGATAATACAGTCAAAATCTGAAGCATGTAACTGGGATGGTACATTGTGGTAGCTCTGTCAACACTTTGCCTAATTTTAGGCAAGAACCTTTCCCTTTTTTGCTTATTTTATCTTAATAGCACTTATTTTTGGCCATGCTAAAGGACTACTGCACCCAAATATATCTCTGCTCACTTACCAAAAGCAAAAGATCCCTACTGTGGAGGCAGATCTCCTAAGTTTAAGCTGCAGAATAACTTGCTAGCAACAACGAGAGTGAGTCCTAAATAGTATACTGTGGAACAGAGTACAAAGCCAGTCATTTTACACAGCTTCTCTGCATCCTCAGCAGCAGTAAAGGGAGACAGATGCAAGTGGTGAAAAACCCAACCAAGCAACAAACCAAGATCTTGTGCAAGTCCATGTCACTGACGTTTGAATTTGTTCACGCCTAAAAGTTACTCTATCAGGGTCCTGTATGTCAGAGAGGGTCTATCAATGTTATCTACTGTGTAGGAAGGATGAACATTCATAGAGGAGGGGGACAGAGGTTGAAAAGACGTGGAGGGTCAGCTCTAGTCTGAGTTTGCACCTGGATGGTGGAAGAAACGTGAGCTGCTGCAAGGGGCCTCTTTCCCCAAGCCAGCCCTTCCTGTGCTATTGAGGGCTAGAAGTGTGGTTGTCAGTGGGTTTGTGTCTTTACTCCCTGGGTCCTGTGAGGCATGAGGCTTTCTCTGACTCGCACAGGAGGCCAGATAATGAGCATGGAGGTGGTGAGGCTGAAGGCAGGCTCAGGGAAGTTACAGGGGCTATGCCCAGATTGATCACCATGACCTGGACCCCATCATTCCACTCTCATCCTGGCCTCATGGGGCTGGCTGGAGCATGGAGTATCTCCCTTTCAGCGATTTCCTTGCCACAGGAAAGCACCAAAGGAGAACTGTGATGCTGAAGTTGGAATGTAGACAGCCTAGAATGAAGCTCTACAATTACTCCCAGGTCTACTGTCTAAAATAACAACTCCGCACAACAGGTTCATGAAGCCTCCTACACTCCTTGTGAAACCTAAGTCCTCGGCACTGAATCCTACTATCCCCACTCCCATATTTTCACCTTCTTCATACCAATGTCAGGACTGACATCTTTTCCCCGCCCCTAGCCTAGAGCTTCTGCTGGCAGAGCTGAGAGCTTGGGCAGTTCTTCTGGGAGAAGACCAATTTTACAGCACAGCAACATTACCCTGCACATACTCTATTCTTCTGGAGCTGTGTGCATGTTAGTATAAATGGGTAAGTGCAGGCACCTTTCTTTGATTTTCCTTGACCCTGCTGCAGCACCTGGATATTGTATCAGCGTGAGAGAGGGCAATTTGTTTTGGCCCCCCAGCTGGCCATGTAAGGCAACATCCATAGAGCACTTTCTGGCAGACCCGTGCTGTTCGGGCAGGTTTCAGCTGGATGCAAGACACTGCCCCTGCATGGAACAAGCTTGCCTGGGAGAGTGTACTCTGAGATTTGCTTCAAATGGCAAAGAGCTGCTTTGGGTGTGGGTGTAAGTGCACACTATTTGTCATGTTGTGTAAGTTTGGGCACCTAATTTAGGAACATAGCTGTGCTAGGTTCCCTGTATGGGCTGCGGAAGGAAAAATCCTTCCTCGGAGAGAGATTCAGGGCAGTAGCTGAACTGTTCTTCCATTCAGTGTAATAAAAATGACATATTAAAACCTCTAAGCAAATAATTCTTATAGAAGGTCTACACAACATTAACTACTCTGGTAAATGCCTACATTTGCTCTCTTATACACACAGATGTAAGGACTGTGTTCCTTTACATCTTCTTGAGTCTTTGTTGAATCTTCTAGTGGACTGTGGTGTATGGAATGGAAAATTAAAACTTTTGATTTATGTGTTGCCGCTTCGCAACTTTTGGCCACAGTAGAATACTTACGAATGTGAGATGACAACAAATATTTAGTTGTACAAGTAACTGAGATGGTTTTATCTGGGAGCAGAGGGAATGGATAATTCATCATTCTAATAGTTTCTATGTGCTAGAAGAGACTCTGGTTTTGTACCAGAGAAGTAAATAGAGAAGCACTTGCAGTGCCCCAAGCTGCAAAGGCCAGATAAAAACTGAGCTACTGCAAAATAAGTTTACATGATCATTGCCAGCGTGATGGACACACTAGGAGTTACCAAAATAGCAAATGCAGTAAGAATAGACAAACCTGCACGCATGAAAAATCTTGGTAATACAGATATCCTTTTCCCTAAATTTTGCGTGGAGCCAGTTTTTCAACATTTTCTTTTCTTCAAAAGTTTCAGAAAATGCTATAAATTTTGAAAATCTGTGTAGCATCTATGCTAGCTTGGCACTTTTCCAAGAATGTCAAAAGGCACTGTGGTCTTGATGATCGGTTTTAGGGGACAGAGGGAAAGCGGAGCAAGGCTTTCATGGTTTTTAAGCTCAGAAGATTCTATTAAAATCATCACCTACTCTAATCTCTTCTACAGGCTTTAGAACCTTATCAGTTAATTCTGCATAATACCATTACCTCCATTACTTTCCTTCTTAGAAAGCCAGGTAGGCTGTAGGATTAAAATCTCTGTCTTTGGCTGGTGCTTGATTTTGTTTCAGAAGTATAGAGAACTGTAGATAATGTGATTCCGTTTATGTTCTTGCAGACAATGACACAGCTGAAAAGCTCCAGCTAAACTTTCCTCCTCCCTGAATCTTGCAATTTAGTTCTGCAATTTATTCCTTGTGAGTTGTGCTCTGACAGTAAGGCAGAACCAGGGAAAAACACCAGGGGCATGTCTTGCCAGCTTTCTCAGTCATTCAGATCTGTTCACCATCACTCTGAGACCTCTGAATACAGAGATATAAGAGAATAAAAAGGAGTAGGCTTCACTTAAATTAAGTTTACTGAGACAAACACAGAAGCAATCATGGACAACAACATAATTTAGTGTATCCATTTCCAAGCCCGGATTTCTTAAAGAAGTTGAAGAAACTTGTCTGTCACTTGAGTTAACTTTTTGAGAATTAAAGTGATCAGATTTTTCTTTAAGAATTTAGATTTTCAGGGTTTTTCCACTATGTGATTATTCATCAGTAGTTGGAAAAGGTCATGTTTCCTGGTACAAAATCTGAGCAAATATAAAGCTCTGTCTTGATAAGCATGTTGCTGTAACTGTGTTGTCTTTAGCAAATTTTGAAGGCTAAACATCTTTAGTGTTCAAGCCTGTTTCTGTAGTACTATCTATTTAAACTAGCTAACAGTAAATCAAACAGAGTCATCACTTTGGGCAGTTATTAATGAAAAAATAATCTTGTAAAAATCACCAGTTTGTTTCTATCTATTATGTCAGAACAGAATAAAGTTGTAATATTCTCTCTGCTTTATTATCTTAAAAATATATTATTCATCTGTATTATTTACTTATCTATAGTACAGTAGGTCTTCTTGATCCCTATGATATTTCTGATTTTAGTGGTTTGGAGTTTTTTTGATTTTTTGGTTTTTTTTAATACAGAAAAGGGGAGGTAAAAAGTGCTCATTCTTTCTGCCTGGCAACCTTGGCATTCTTATACACCCCTTTGGAAAGCTTGTGGAGTGCAATTTTGCAGTCGAACTAACTTTACTTCCCACGGTATTCAAGTGGTTTAGGAAAATTTATCTGAAGGCTAACTAGAAGGGATATAATATCAAAGCTGGATGTGCAGCCAACCACCTTCTCAGTTTTAGAGAAACACAGTTTCATGGTTCAATATGTGACAAGTTCCTATTTCTAAGCAAATGATATCTAGTATGATTTTTAAAGCAGTCATCAAAAATACCGGTTCAACTAGAAGAAATTCATACCATAAGCAAAGTACAATTCATACTATAAGCAAAGTACAATGGATTTTTCAGCATCTAGTAATATGTATGTTTACAGCTGATGACCCAGAAACAAAATTAAAGATGGTAAAAGCTAAGGATCAATAGTTTGTGCACGTAGAGCTTAAACTGGGGCAATGAATAAGTATTTATATTGAGTGAGAGGACAAAATAGGCCATCTAAAACAGTAATTGGTGAAAAACACTAAAGGTATGTAAACAAAGATGTGTATGAAATTTCAGAGTGACACCCACAGAAGATACATTCTGGAAGTGGAAAAGTACACTTTGATAGTCCTATTACCTAGATAGAATCACCGAGGTATTATGGGACTATTAAAAAGACCAAGAAGGAAAGAAACAGGACAGTTGAACATCTTAATCACAACAGTCATTTAAATAGGCTCAGACTTTGATTCCCTTTAGGCTGCTAATTGCATAGCCACCTGATATCCAGTTCTGAAATTAGGCCTTTGTGTTCTTGATAAACTGGTTGTTTAAATACTGAATACTATTACTGAAGGAACTAGGGCTGCTTTGGATCCAAAGGGTTCCTTTAACTTGATTAATTTTTCTTCCATTAAAGTGAAAGCAAAGAGTACATCTCCTACAGATGAAAATTTTCTCTTTGTCAGTATTCATCCTTTCTCAGGCTAGAAACAAAAGGTGGAAAAGTGTTGTCATCCACCTAATTCTTGGCAGCTCTTAGACAGAAGAGATCTTTTTCGCTCCCGCAGCTTGTCCTCAGGTTGCTGCTCTGCCCCGGGAGCTTCCTCAGAGCCCTGTGCTGGTGGGGCGGCAAGCACAGCCAGTGCTGCGAGGAGCAATGTAGAATTAAGGTTGTTTTTTAACATGGCTTAAATTTTATCCCAAATTCAAGTGTTTATGTAGGCATCACTGTTACACAAGATGTACCTGTCTAGGTTCCAGCATCTTTGTAAAGACTTCTGAAAGTCTAAGCAGCATCAGTGTATTTTTTGTGATTCTTTTAAATGTACCTTTCTCTTGTTATTATGTGAAATATGTTATTATGTGAAATAACATATTTTCTTTTAACAGAAGTTAGCAAATTGCATGTGAACATGAGAAAAAGTAGAATGCTACTTGAGACAAACACAGAAGCAATCACAGGCAAGGACATAATTTAATCAGTTTCCAAGACTGAGTTTCTTAAAAAAGTTGAAAAAACCTGTCTGTCATCCTCTCTGCAGTGGATTCTGTTCTCTGATAACTACCCAGGGACAATATTTGTATATTCAAAGGTGTTTACTGAATTTCTTTCCTCTTGAAAGTTTTTAGTGTGAAAACATAAATGCAGCATGAGATTCATAGTTTCAGTATCTGTATTGTTTAGAAAAACAGGGTCAAGTTACACTTGTTCATATCTCTGGCTGTCCTTAGCTTAACACTGTTTCAAGTCAGTGTTGAAATTTTTGGACTAAAAATATCCACTATAGCTGACAACTAACTATAATGTTGGTGTATGTAACACTGAAAGGGAAAGAAAAGCCAACAGACCCAGACCAAGAAGGAAACTAACCATCAGTTAGCATAGCAGACTTATAGATAGATTTTGACTCTCAAGTTTTACATTTAGTGACACCCCTAAATACATGCATGAGTGTCTGGTGAATATTTCCAGTTCACAAATATACAAGCCTTCTAGTCACCTAAAGGAAATTTTATAGCTCTTTTCCTAGCCAGAGCTCTTGCTGGGGGAGGGCCAGAGCACAGCTCAGAGCTACATTTCAGCTGTAGTTTTTGGATCTGTAACTGGGCTATGTAAGCTCAAATGTCTTAAAATTGGTATTAAAGAGAAATGGGAAATTCATAACAGTAGGAGAGAAGCAGAATGCTCTTGTTGAACGGAAGCCAGCATGTACAGTGTAATGGTCTTTATTTTGAGACAAAAAAGGAGTAACCATCTGCACAATGAAACTCATTCTGCAAGCAAAATGTGTTTTCAGATCTAAGCTTCTGTGATTTCCTTGTCCTTTGATATTATCTAACCTTTTATGCATTTTTATTTCTCCTGCTCTTTTGGTGTCTCTTTAGCCCTGCTGTTCCTCACTGGTTTGGTATGCGGTGTAGGACTCTGGTCACACAAGATGCAGTATCATGCTTTCCCAATATCAAATACCTTTTGCTGCAGGGCAGAGGCTGATGTAAAGGGAAAAACTTCTCACTCCAAATGCATGGTGCACTCATTCCTTTAAATCAATGCTTGTATTTAAAAAATGTTAAACCCATTCAGAGTAACTGTATGTGCTGTTTGTCCTACAGAGAGAGGAGGAGAGTTACTTCTCTCAATGAATTGATTATGACAAATAGCAGTCAGGAGCTTATTGTTTATCTTGGAGATGCTTGGCTACTGCAGTGTTGAGGGGAAATACTGTGTAAAATAGGAGAGGTTACTCAGAACTTGCAAGGCAGCAATGAAGCATCTGAATTAACTCTTTCGAAGAATAACATTTCCCTAGGATCAGGCCTTGGTGCATTAGATTCTCTAACATATAAAGCTAAGATATTTACGCCTGTGCCTACTGTTATTAAATATAGCCACATAAGAATATTGATATGTTGTTTTCAAATGCCACTAATGTGTAAGAATTTAAGCACAAGGCACAAACATGAAGTGATTTCTTACAATATTTTCTTTTATGTGGTTTCTTACACTAATTTTCTTGTTGCAAGACACTTTTTCCTCACTGGTAAATCAAGGAATGAGAGAACATGATGTCTGAGACCAAGAGGATTTACTGTTTATATTCCATCCCACGGATATCCTCTAGAAACTGTAGGTTGAACAGCAAATCATAACTCACAATTAAAACTGTGGTGCAAGCTCATGGAACACAAATCTCTTCTTTTTGTGGTTTTCTTAAAAGTTTTCCTTTGTCTTTCTGCAAAAGAGTGCAATAGTGTGATATTCCTTCTGTGCTCCAAGGAAAATCAAAGACAGAATAAACAGCAAATAGAGGTAAGATGACAGTTCATTGGCTGAGATGAGCAGTTTGCTCCACATGAAATAAAAATCAGTGGAAGGTGTTGCGATCTTATTATAGGAAGCACATATCTCACTGGAGCATCTCAGGAGACATTTAGTAGATCAGAATTATGCTATAATGGTGTCATAGGGATGTGCCTGATCTTGCTTAGAGCTCCCCACTGGAAACACATGTGGTGCTGTATAAATCATAGAATCATAGAATGGCCTTGGCTGGAAGAGACCTTAGAGATCATTTAACCCAACCTCCCTGTCATGGGCAGGGATGCCTCTCAACTAGATCAGGCAATACATGGGGACCGCATGAGGACTGAACCCGCGACCTTGGTCTAGGGATTGGTACTTTCCTGATATGTTTTGCACGTTGCACTGATGTCTCTCTCTTATAACGAAGAAACCATTTCTCTCTCACTCCCCTACTTTAATCCTCTAATGTCTTTCTGTTAAAGCATTGTTAGACAAATGAGAGATGTGTTGCTGGCCAAAGTTGAATTACTATGCATGATGATATCAAGAAACATCAGAGGTTTGGACAGTGAATTTTCTATGACTGTTCAGGATCAAACTGAAAAAAACCCAGGATTTGGATCAGAAAGGAAATTTTTCACCTCCTCTCACCTTCCCAGGACCTGACTGGCAAGGAGATGAAGATTTTTAACTTTTTACTCTTCTTGAAAGTCTGTGAGGTGCATCTCACTTTCCTCAGTCCTGTGAGCATTTTCATTAATAAACTCCCTGCTTTTTTAAGGGAGTATTGCATTGCTGATGTTCTCTTGGTCTTCCACCCTGCCACAGTGCAAGGTCTGAAATCCTCATCTTGAACTGAAAGTTTTGTTTGCTGTAACAGGCTGAAGTATGTTTATGCAACAGTGTCCCCATGGATGCTCCCGTAGTAACTGTTCCCCTTAACGGCATTGGCTGTCCTCAGGGATGGCGGCTGTGTTACAGTCCTGTGTATCTACACACTTCCAACTTGCTCTCAACGTGTAATTAAATTACGTGTAACATAATCCTGCAGTCTAAGCACTGTATGTTGGGGATGATACGTGAGAACCAATCCCAGGCAAACTGGGTATCCAGCATTGCTTTCCTTGTCACTGCACGTTCTCTGCGAAGAAGACCTCTGTGAAAGCACTGTTGAAGGAACTTCTTGCTGCCACTTGTGCACCGCAGGAGACACAAACCTGGCAGAGGTTGTGCTGCTGGCCAGTGGGGCTTGGAAGTGTCTCGGGATGGGAATGGGCCCCATTGCTTTGCTTCCCCACAGAGCAGATCACTTCACCCCATAGATGTAACCCACTGCTCCATACTTGCGTGTAGCTGTTGAATCGCCTTTTTGCTAGTTGCCTTGTGTTTCTTTTCCTGGTCATGCAGTGAAATTTGTTTCATTTTAGAAGATGGGCAGCAAGCATATGAAGAAGTATTTTTTGCTGCTGATGTCACCACAGATGGGAGCACAGTCTCCCTGAGAAATCTACTTTGGATGTATTCCACTAAATGTAGTGAGGGAGGGCTTTTTCAGGAGTATGTAGTTTGTGTGATTCATACTCTGGTCAAAAAGATGGGGCTCATGTATTTATATAGTTTTTTTAAAGGAAAATGACTTGTCTATTCTAGATACATGCTCAGTGAGTCTGTTCAGTTGCTGGGTCATGATCTGTGCACATGAATTGATCCTTGTATACTTTGTCAGATGCATACAACTCAAAAACTTGTCCACAAATATTTTGATCTGTCATGTTACAGAAGTCCCACTTTTGCAGCCTTATCATAACAAAGCCACCCAGAAGGATTGTAGGAGCAGGCCCTTCATATGAAAAGAAAATTCTGATATGTGTTCTGCAAAATCTTTGGAATATCCTGAATTATGCATTCTTAAAAGGTTTTTTTTTTAACGTACTAAAAGAACTAATAGCAAGAAATTAATGAAGCAAAATGATTTCAGCTTGATAAACAGTTAAAAAAATTTGCAAGACACAAAATTTCTGTGTCACAAAGTAATAACCTGAGGGAAGTTGATGGATACAAGTAAATCTCAGCAAAACAGTAAAGAAGCTGAAACTGCTAATAATACTGGGGTGACTGAAAATCTTTATTATCTCTAGATCTAATCTTTATTATGTCAAGATTTGTGAGATCAAGAACAAATAAAGGGTAAATCCAGTTGGACCTTAACAAGTGGTGTTTGTATGCCACAGGGCAAATCTGAAAGTCTAAGAAATCTGAGAGAAACAGGCTTTTTGCACTTTGAAAAATGCAGTTACTGACTGTTGCAAGGTTTAAGGAAATGACATGGTTATCTCTGCCGGTGCTGAAATCTTTCCTCTAGTATAATTCCAATGATTGCTCGCTTTTGCCATGTTTGAATAAGACTTTTTTTTTTCTCTTTTTAATAATGAAGAAACAGAATATGTAAAAGACTCCATTGTGTAAAAAAACCTCTAAATACATAACTGACAAGTCTTTCTAAAATAATTCAAAGTGGTAAATCCACTGTCTTTGCCCCATCATTGATTCTTTTGGCCTACAAATATTGAAAAGAAGGAAAGGCACAGATGAGGCTGATGAAGAGTTCCCATCTGCTCCTGACAGATAATCTGTCCAAGCTCCACTGAGGAGAGGCTGAAGGCTGTTACCATTGCCCTGAGTAAAGTGACACTGAATAGAATATACATAATGTACAACAGTTGTGTTTCACTGTCACCTCCTATCTCATGTGTCCATTTTCTTTCCCACTCTCCTCTTAGAGGTCTTTCTCTGACCTTTGTGTGTGTGTTTTCCTAGTAGGTGTGACTTAGCTGATTAAGGCTGTGGCATGTCTCCTTTTAGTGCTATAAACCCATGACTGAAAGGGCAGCTAAAAGCAGCATTGTAATCATCAGATGCTGCTAGGAGTTTGCCAGGTTTTGGAGTGTTTGATAAGACCACTGAGTCTGTCCTTTTCCAGATGCAAGTGAGTTGAAAGTAAGAGACACACCAGAATAGAAGCTCTTTTGCTTTCTCATTCCTGTTCTTTTGTACCCTTCACTGTGTGGGCTTAGTTTGCTTTAAAGAAGTGGTACTGATTTCGTCTCCCAAGGGACACTTACTCTCCTCTTTAACACAAAGCAGAAGGGACTTTCCCTTCTAAAAACTTTCTCTAAAGACCATAGGTAAAGGCAATGGAAAATGAAGATTGTTTACTCTTCTGCTTTATCTGTTTTATTTTTCCCACTTTTCTCCTAGTTATTTAAGAAAAGAGTCAAAGCATTCTAATTTTCACTGTGAAACCAAACAGACATTTTGAAACTCATAATCCAGGTGTTATACACTGTCATAGTCAAATAAACACTTCTGACTCACTTTATCTACCAAAATTAATACACTTCCCTGGTCATTTGATGCAAAATAAATTTCTCCTTAGTATGTGGGGAATGACCCAACAATGTGGACCTCTGCTGGACTGGTTTTTTTAACCCTGGTTTCTTTACAAAAATAGCTATGAAAAGCAGCCATTAGCATTGTACATCTGACTAGCATGAACAATTGTCTTGAATACCAGAAAATATTACATAATCTCAGACAGAAGTCAAATATTTTTGTAACAACTTTCTCCTAGCCCTAATCAGAGACCAAGACATCCTCCATCTGCAGGAAGCTCCTCTAATATGCTTTTTTTTAAATGGAGCAGACATAAAGCATGATCAAGGTCTTTGCTCTCCAGTATTTGGAGCATAGGCATAAGCATGCTACATAAATTTGGAGGGATTCTGCTTTTAGTCTGGCAAAAATTAAAGCTGTGCATCATGCATGTGATGAAACACATAAGCTCAGCTCTGTGGATAAAGCTAGTTTGCTGTGCCACTTCAAGTGGACTAAATAGTACTTTTCAGCTGCAGTTGCACTTAAAATGGGCAGAGATCAGAGGGGGTGGTTATGCAAGCACTGCAACGGAAAACAAGTGCATGGAAATATCACTACAAATAGCTACCTCCTTGAAATTTAGTATATATTTAGTTCCTAGGTTTTTTCTTTCTTTCACCAGTAGTGAAGGATAATGAGCTTCAAGGACTGTGGGAACCTACAACTGAAGGAGAACAGAGATATCTTGCAAAAACAGCAAGAAAAGGACAATGAGGGATCACACTTGAGGGGAGAGGAAGTGCAGAACTAGCAATGTGACTATGGGAATGACAAAGCTTTATGTCAAGACTCATTGAATGCCCTCCTTTGTGCTGCTTTTCCTCAGCTAGGACTAATGTGTGATTTGAATGTTTTATCTTGCCTGCGAACAATCGTATTTATGAATTCTGAGAGCAGATCCAAAGGGCAGGGGCAGCTGCTTGCAAAAGTCACAAGTTGTTTGCCCTGTAGGTGAATGACACTGAAATACAGCTGAAGATCCCAGCAACCAACCATTGGTCATTTAGGCTGGGGCAGGGGTAGGATAGGCAATAGCAACATTAGTGCAGAGAATAGTTATCCTAGAACTAGTATTACTTGATGTGGGCAAAAAATTGTTAAACACTTCACTCCCTTAAGGACTTACTGGGCCTTAACTAAAAATAAACTCAGCTGTCAGTAGAAAAGATCTGCTATGTGGCCTAAAAGGGAGCTTGTCTTGACCAGTAATAAAAGGACATTTCTGCAACAGGAGAAAAGCAGTCTTAGCTCTGTCATTCTTCTAGTCTAATTCAGAGTATTGCGGTTGGTGCTGCCATTTTTACACTGACAGCTCCATCCTCATTAGTGCTAGAGTACATATGTACACCTATAGTCCTATCTATGCATATATGTACAGTCTCATTACACCTGTTTGGTAAGACAGGTGAAGAATATTAACATCATGCTTTAGGATCACCAGGCATGGACTGAAATGCATTAGCAAATTATTCATTCTTGTTAGCAGGATAAGAAATGAATAACAAATTGTTACTTTCTGCTAAATCAGCACAAACTTGCATGTCCTGTTGTTAGTTGTTTATGAGCTTGTTTTAATACTTTCCTGTAGGAGTCAGCTGAAAAATCTAATAATATTGTTCCAAAACATAAAATCCTTATTTTCTGCTGCTGTGTGGTGGTATACATCTGGGTGATGTGGGTGTAAAATGTTGTCATTCTGTTGTGGGAGAGCTTTACTCCCACTTTTTGCCAGTGTCAATGACTACACTTTAAAGACGAGTCTTTAAAGTAAAGTTCAATAAGCAGATTAGGCAGAGTTGTCAGAGAAATCTGATCTGCTGTGCTGCTGTTAATGCCAGAAATCATGATGTATTGTTAAAAAAGCAAATGTTAATTGGACAATTAAAATCCCCATTTAAGATACGCAGAAAAGCCTGGGGGTTCTGCTTTAATGTAAAGCTGGGTGTTTCAGCTGAAACCTTGCCCGCTTAAAAATGAGAGGTGGAAATTTCCATATATACAGTTTGTAAATATATACATGTGGGTGTATACGTATGTACATACACACATATGTTCATTTACATGTACACCATATATGTATATCATGGCTAGGCTTCACAAACAAAGATATGGGAAGGGCTCTACCCACACTTGCTACAAGTGCGCTGATGGCTAAAAATACCGATGTGGGATAGGCAAGTCTGGTTGCAAAAGGCACAGCTTATATATACCAGCATAAATATACAGATATTTACAAAGAGCTAATTTCTAAGCGGGTGATACTGCAGTGCAGTTTCCCTTCCTTGCTTAGGAATATGTAGCCTGATATCTACAAGAACTAGAGCAGAATCTGTGAACTTGGTGGGAGAACTGAACGGGAAGGACAAGGTCTGGGGGGAACTAGTATTTCTGAAAATTCTGTGAACAATTCTACCAAATACTGAATAGACACAGATCTTAGTGACAGTACGAAACAATCCAATGAAGAGATGGAAAATATTTTTGAAACAATGCATGATTAGTGTATTGTTGGACCTAAAAGAGTCACCCGGTTTTAAGCAAGACCGAAATAGAATTTTTGTACATAATAGGAACACCCATTGTTACTACAAATCAACTCACAAAGATTTTGAAAGAGCTATTCAAGTAAGATCAAATATATATGTCTGGAAAGGAGGGGAGAACTAGATAGCTCCTGTTTGCACCAGTTATTTGCTTGCCTCAGAAGGTGACCAGAAATTGGACTTCACAGATTTTAGGTCCAGTTTAGTATAGTGGATGGTATGTGTCTTTAAAATAACAACAGAAGCTCCTAATCCTTTCTTTTCAGAATTCAGACTATTATGTTCTATAGATTTTGATTCAGATGCATTTCAGTGTTTTTCCTTATTTTGTGCAGTAAGCAATCACAAAAAGAGGCAGTTTCCAGTTTCTAGAGGAGAGGTGTTCTATTGGTGCTACAGGATGAGATACTAAGTGCCTATACAAAATATTTATGTGATGTGTTTTACTGATAGAGATTCAGAAAACAGTTTTCTTTTTAATTATAGAAGTAACTGACCCATAGTAAATATAAATTGTGTGCTCAAGCAG
>NW_009707563.1:65856-72635 GCF_000703405.1 Apaloderma vittatum
TTAAGCACAGTTAATACTTTTCTTTATTCTCAGTGTACGATACAAGACTTCAGTTAAGGAATGCTGCTACTCCTTATAATAACTATTGTTTTCCAGTAAATGAATCTATTTGTTTCTGTTTTACAATTGTGTTAATGAATATTTTTTTTTAAATCCTATAAGTGAAATGGACAATTGAATGTTGGTTATTTACTATATATCACTGTCCAGATAGTGTATCTACAACAGTTAAGTGCTTGTTGTGACTGGAATGTAATCTTGGTGGTTTTGGTTCTGTGACCTCCATGGAGCTTTCACTTCTTAATGGCTTTAGAGACTAATCTTGAGTTAAGAGCCAAACATTTTTTCCTCTGCGTTACTGCAGTGGTGTTTAGATTTGTGGCTTTTAATGTCAAAAGGAAATTATAGCTCATGCATGCCTTTCAAGGCAGAGTAGCTCATGTAGAGAACATTAGAATGACTTAGAGGAAGTTTGGAATCAACTTATCATAATTATAAAGCAAAAGAAATCCTTTACCTTGTGTAATTATCCTATATTTAAGAAATTAATGATCAACTGTGAAATCTGAGGACCTGTGTTTTTGCTAGCCTGTTAAATAATGGTGGGGAAAAAGTAGCCTCATTAAGGATTTCTTCCGTGAGTATATAGGGGACATTTATTTTTTTCCCTCCCAGTTAGCTTCACTGGTATGTGTACAAGGTTGTTTGTGCTTACGTACAGTATTTAATGCTCATCCCTCTGACTTTGTCACCCAATGGGGGATCAGAAACAATACTCTGTCACTGAGATGACATCACAGACAGCATATAAGCTAGTAAGACGTATTCTAAGCTAAAAACCAAGTGCATAACTCTCAAAACTACAGCCTGACTTCTTTTTTAACAAATATATTAGTAAACCACTTTAGCTACACATTTTCATCTCAGAAAAATGAAATTAAACATTTGTTCACAGAGAACAGTTTGACGACTAACGGCTGTAATCGTGTAATTGTGTTGTCATACTCACAGTTCAAAGGAGATGTTTGCATTATGAGTAGCTATGGATCCAAGAAAGTTTCAGTTCCTGGTGGTGTTTTGTGTCTTGTCTAAGTATTCCAGTCTTGGACCTCAGGTTATGATGTGCTTGAGAAAGTGTCCTAGAAATGGCAGACAACAGATGAAAATTTGGATACTAATCTAACGCTATTGTGGTTCGCACGTTTAATGTTTACAACTGAAAGACCTTAAAAGTTTCTTCTTTCTCTTCTACCACTTCCTCCTTTTCTTTTATTCTGGCACCTTCTTTCACCTCACATAACATTTATGAGAGAAATGCACTCAAAATGCTGTCATAAAAGGTATTCAGCTGGAGAATGGTCAATCCAACTGAGTTTTGCATCAAATATCAATTTCTTTCTTCACTAACATATATATACATATATATATCACTTTATATTATATTTTCCTGTGGAAGTAGTATTCTTTCATTCTTCTCTGAAGACACAAGAATTATTGGTTACTTCTCCAGAACCTGCAGACAGCTTTCACCTTTGGTACCTACTATCTGATTAATACCTGTAGTGCAGAGACTTCCTTTTCTCCTGGCATAAATTTCATGCTGTTCCCAGTGTTCATGCTGTCTACCTTTGCCGTTCCCCCTGTGTACAACTGGTTGGCTCTGTAGCCATGAAAATGACTGTTCCTTATCTCCTTGAAACAAAATTCAAGTCTGCTGTATCACTGAACTTTCATTTTTTGAAAACAGAAGTGGGAAAACCTGCCTTCTCAAACAAGTTTCATTTCAGATAGACAAATCTCTTAACAATTATTTGCATTCCTGAAGTTACAAAGAAGCATTATGTCTACTAAAATTGCTCCCAGAAAATGGCCTATTTCTTTAGAAACATTACTGGAGATGTTAAATATCAGACAACTGGATTTCATAGAAAAGATAGTCAGGGGACAGGAGGTGAAGTTTCCTGGTTTTGTCTTTACTGCAAAACTGCAAATTGCTGGGTATTAATAATAAAAAGGAAGGATTTCGCCTTCTTTCCCCTAGGGATTTATTTAGGTCCTCATATACTAACTCATATCAGCAACACTGAATATCTAGATGCTTGCTTGAAAAGATTTTGAAACACCTTGAAAACCTGATTACCTCAACTATTTGCAACCGCACTGATTTTTGAGACTGACATATAGTTAACAAAAATTATTAATAAAATTAGAATTGCCTTCTTGTCGCTTCCTTGTCATTGGCTAAATACAGACAGAATTTCAATTGCAAGGATGAATGGTGAAGAAAGTACCAACACATCTCCATTTATCAATAAAAGCGAGAGTTGGATATATCCTTATATATACGTCATAACCATAGAGCACTAGTATATAGTTACAGAATGACATAACTCATTACAGTACCTAGGAAAACAGTAAACTGTTTCGAGGATGGTACTTCATGCACTCTGTTATTGTATGCCAACAATATTTAGAAACATAACATATTAATGCCCCCAAACAGACCAAAGAGAAAATTAAAAAAAAAGAAGAAAACAAATGCCTTCAGAAAAACTTTTTCTTCAGAGTTTGTGCCTCCCCACAGCTTCAAGTGTATTTATCAGAAAGTTTACAAGAACAAGAAAAACTCCAAGAAGAATAAACTATTATTCTCCAAAATTAAAACACAAGATCCATGGCTCCTCATTAACGTTAATAATCCCACACACAATAACAGAAAGAGAAGTGCTTATAAAAGAGAAAAAGCTTCACTGCTTGAATTTAATTGTAACCCTGTATTTCTATGTGAATTTTACATACATGCTATATATGCAGTACAGAATGTGTACTTAATGACAGAGATGCAATTAACATTTATACTGCATTTTATACGTTCAACATAAGCACTAACTAAAGAAAATCCAGTATATTATTGCACTCTGGAGTGATCATGATATGCATGTAACTCTATGGTCTTAGGTATGCTTCCTCAACCTTTGTTAATCTGCCAGAAAATCTCATTATAAATTCAACATGAAATTGAGTCTACTAAGTTTATTCTTGTTTCAAAGTCATAGCTGGGACCTAAACAAGCATAGATTTTGCATTCCTTCCACTTCATTGACCCCCAGTGATGTTGATTTATGACATGTGATAGGAAATGCATGGAATAACATGTTTGCAAGATTGATATCTGCCTGCAAAGCCTGACATGCTGTAAGAAAGAAGAGCATGAGGAAGAAAGGATAGTATCTGCCCCATTTAAATCCTACTGGCATTATCTTAGTCTGTGCTTCTGAGAAGAAAAAAAAATAGTGTGATATTATATTCTGCTAGATGAAAACATTCATGTTCCTGAATAAAGAATGTTCATAATATTTGTTATTATTATAGACAGCAAACATTGTTTTACTGTTTTGAGTGTGTGCACACAAGCAGTGTATCCATGCATCTCCTCCAAACATCATAATGAGTTTCCTAATTTAGATAATTAAAATTTATGAAACATGGGTGCTAGAATTCTTGCCATTGTGCCAATTTATGTTCAGTCCAGAATCCTGCTGCGGTACCTCAGAAGCACTGTTGCACTAGTGCTGCTGTACTGCCTCTGCATAACACCAGAAAACCTGGTTTTGGTGAAAACTGGTAAGATCATATTATGAATCCCCACAGTACTCCTGTCTTGATAAATTGGGGTTGCAAGAGTGAGAAGACCTTGCTGTCCAAAGGCAAAATGCGCTAGGTAAAGGATCTGTCATAGTGACAATTACAAATGTGCATGGAGATGGGCAGATTTCAAATGG
This sequence comes from Apaloderma vittatum, assembly GCF_000703405.1. Lineage (NCBI taxonomy): Eukaryota > Metazoa > Chordata > Aves > Trogoniformes > Trogonidae > Apaloderma > Apaloderma vittatum. Next base: position 69,639 of record NW_009707563.1, read on the forward strand.
GATTTTAAGAAGAACGTAGCAAGAACAAGGCAACAAAAGGAATAGTACGCAGTAAGCCGCAGGTCCTGTAATGTGGGAGAGCTTCTGGACGTAAAATTTGGAAGACTGCTTCTAGGTCAGAAAAGAAAGGAGCAGACATACTGTATACATGTCATAAGACAACTAGTTAGCTTACAAAACATAAATTAGGGGTGCAAGAAAACAACAATTTTCCTCCTAAAACTTTTTGTTGAACTCCAGAAACTGTGTTAAAAACTTTAACCTCCTGAATCAGTATGAAATTATTTTGGGAGAAGTAGAAACTGGGTTTTTTTCTGCATTTTTCTGTGGAAAGCTCAGTTGTTGGTGATAAAAATCTTCAGACTTGTTGAAAACAGAGGGCGTAATCAGGGGTAATGGAAATTGAAGATGGGGAAGTAAGAGTGGGGAACACAAAGTTAGCTGCTGTGGGGTTGACTGGCATCTTGACCTTTGGGACAGGCAGTCCTCTAGCAAAGTGCCCTATTCTTCCACACCCACGCAAAAAAATGCAATTCCACCTGCAAATACCAGCCATGGAGGATGCTTTTTTTTTTCCCCCCACTAGTTCACATAAGAAACAATTCTACAAACTTTATATTACTTCCCATTACAATATAAACCATTTTGTTATTTCCACTTAGAATCAGTTGTTTTTAATTATTCAATGCAATTAAGCATAACTACTGATTAAAACCTCACATCAGCCAAAGTGCATTCCTTATAAAACACAACACCAGCCCCATATTCTGAAAACTTGAAAACAGTCCTGGTCTTTTCATGCAGGTAGAGTAAGCCTGTGTGCTTTGAGTGGAAAGGGGAGAGGCACACACGGTTTAGCTTGTTCGTGTGGGAAGGTAATGTAGAGGGAGTCAAAGCTTTTTCCATCAGGAATTTAGTTTATTCAGGCCTTTTTGTGTGTGTGCTGACTTTACACTCTTTGTGTATTTCATAGCTATATTTAATATGCATTTTGCAGATGTGCACGTATTATATTCTACGTGTATGGTGTATGCACATATGAATATTTGTCCTTGATGAATAATTTAACAAGAAGCTGGGCTTCCAGCTATGTTTGATCTTTTATCACCCTGTTCAGAAAGTTTCCAGAAGAATCTTTTACCTTTATTACTTTTAACTTTGCTTCCTAAGCAAATTAAGTTATGTAGCCAGGTGTGATGTGTGTCACTCACATTAGACATCAATATATCTGCATATTAGAGAAATATTACTGCCTTAGCATGGAGAAGCTTCAGCTGGAGTCTGCATCTTGTTCAGCACGAAAGAGTCTAATTATGAGCTCCAAATCTGTAGGAAACCGGTTATTGTCAGTTCCACAGTTCTTGGAACAACTTTTATTATGTCATAATGTTGTACGAAAAACTGAACAAAATGTTTCAGCCACTGATGTTATAGTGGACTATTTATAGAATCATAGAATCATAGAACAATTCAGGTTGGAAAAGACCCTTGGGATAATCGAGTCCAACCATTGACCCTACACTACAAGTTCACCCCTAAACCATATCACCCAACACCCCATCTAAACGACACTTGAACACATCCAGGGATGGCGACTCAACCACCTCCTTAGGCAGTCTATTCCAGTGTCTGACCACTCTTTCTGTGAAGAATTTCTTCCTAATGTCCAGTCTAAACTTGCCCTGTTGCAACTTGCAACCATTCCCCCTGGTTCTGTCCCTAATTACCTGTGAGAAGAGACCAGCACCAACTTCTCTACAATGTCCTTTCAAGTAATTGTAAAGCATGATGAGATCCCCCCTCTGCCTCCTCTTCGTCAAACTGAAGTAGTTTTTTTTTCTTTCTTTTCTTTATAATGTCCTTGAGTTACAGGCAGAAAATAAAGCAGGCATCTGATCTACTACTCCGAGACGTGATGGAAAGTATCCTAGAAGATCTATGATCTAACCACACCTGAGTCCTGCAAACGCATGTGAAGACACCAAATATACTTGCAAATTGTTGTCTTGTAACTGACTTGTTCTGTAAGGAGGATAGAGTACAGTTGTGTTTGTTTCGTGCATCTTCATGAAACCTATTTTTTTAAAGTTCTTCAAAATCAGGACTTTACCTCATAATGGAGATCTGTTTCAAGAAATATCTCTCAGTTCAAATACTTTGGAGGAAGAGATATTTAAGAGGTTTGAACATTGTCACAATATCATACTTAGACAAAAAATATTACTCCCGAGGTAAAAATCTCCTGAAGTCAGCAGTAACTGAAATCAGGAAATTATAAAAGAAATGTTTAAGCTGTCATAACTCTGGAGTTCATCTGTAGAACTTCTGTATTAAATACTCCTGCACTACTTGCTGTAGAGACCTGATGGGTCTTAGCTGCTCTGGCAATTTCCAGTCTGTCAGAAGAACAGATTTCCTGCTGCTGAAAGTAATGATAAAACTTCAGCAGTGTTTAATATTACTTTTTCACTATGTCCTTGAATAGTGTAAAGTTACAGGTTATGGGTAGGGCTTCTCAAGAAACACCTCCTCTTCTGTTTTGCTAGCCACACATTCTCTGTTTACCAAAATTACTGTGATTTCATTATGTTTACTGGGTTTGGTCCTTCAAAAGCAGCCACGCACCCCTCACACATTTTACTCTGTCAATGATCCAAAGCTAATTTTGTTATTTTTAAAGTTATTCTACCGTCCACACCTCACGACCATCGCATCACATGAGCAGAGCCTCTCTGCTATGTATTTATTCCAGGGCGCTGCTGATGTTGGAACTCCTGCAGCTCCTGTGGGTCGCCAAACTCCCCGCTGCTGGAGGCCCAGCGCCCTCCCCGCCGGAGCTGATGTGCCCGTTGTGAGGTAGCGGCTGCGCGGACGCTCACGGAAGATGTCCCACTCCCGGGCAACCCTCTGCTTTACGCCGCGGTGGCATCCCCTCAAGTAAATTGTATTTCAAAGCCTTTCTTCACCCTGGATTAAGCTCGCTCACACGACGGTTGG
>NW_009707564.1:0-204 GCF_000703405.1 Apaloderma vittatum
CAAGACGGTTTGAGGGGTCTGTGGGGTATTTGAGATGGTTTGAGGGGCATCTCAGGAGGGTTTGAGGGGTCCAAGGGGGTCTTCAGGGAGGACGTGGAACATCTCAGGAGGGTTCAGGAGCACCACGAAGGGCCAAGGAGCTCTGGCCTGGCTCTGGAGACCCCTTGGGATGCCCGGTGAGATTTTGGGGGGGTCCCTGACCCC
>NW_009707565.1:0-23155 GCF_000703405.1 Apaloderma vittatum
TATATATATATATATGCATACATACACAGCCTTTTGTTCAGATAATCCTACGTATGTTGAGGTTGTTTGAGAACTGAAAATGCAAAGAAAGAGCCACAGGTCCAAAGTCAATATGTATTACCAAGAGCCTGGCATCTTTGTTATAGGGTATTAATTCTAGCCTGTGTGTGTGGTATGTCACTTTAGATTCATTCCTGTAAATACATCTGTGCTGGAAAGCTGAGACTGGATTCGGTATCTATTTCTTGACTGCCTTTTTCAGCTGGATAGACCTAAGCAAACTGAGATCACGTGACTTGCCAAAACCACCCAGTGAGTCATTGGCTCAGCCCAGATTAGATCTCAGGAGCTTTCTAACTTTGATCTAGCCACAAGACCACATGGCCTCTTTCTATAGTCTTTGATGAAAGGCTACATAAACACATAAGGGAGTTTAGTAAATTTTTTGGAGGTTCTGAAAAAGTTTGCCCCTGCGGCAAGCAAAATTGGAATGGGCTATAAATGGGTGCCATGCATGTATCTGCTGGAGTAAAAAAAGTAACAGGGAGAAAAGTATATGTCTGAACACACAAGAACAAACCTCTGTGCAAACAACAACAGGATGCTCTTGATAATAGTACTGTGGATGCCATACCTGCTATATGGGTCTTTCCACAAGAGCTGGTTACCTTAAAAAAGACGTTGTTGCGTCATCCTTCAGAAAGTATAAACACATTAAGCAATGTTATTCTCTAAAACATCAACACATGAGCTACTTACAATGGAATAAAAAGTCATTGTTGCTTTGAGGATGTATTTGTCCCAAGTGATTCATAACAATCTGTGGCACTGAGGCTATGAAGACTTCTAAAGGATGCCTCCACTTCCAGGCAAGTATCCACGGAAACACACCCACAAGTTTGCTTTGTTTGCCTTCTTTTACCTAAGATAACCTTTTAAGCTGCTTTGTAGGTAGCCAGGCTTCCCGGTTGAAGCAGATGTCTATCCCCTTCGGATGCTGGGCTTCGCTTTCCGTACCTGCCATGCTGCTGATCACCACAACTCCTCCTGGAAGAAGGGCAGCAGTGCCCTTTGGCCAGGCTGGATGAAGTCGAGGACATCTTGGTAGCAGTAGCTCCTATAGTACAGTACTAACGTGGTTCCAGAGGCGGCTGCCAAGAATTGCTTGCCCATGCCTGCCTGCGCCAGGAGATGTGTGGAATGACGAAACCGAAGCTAGTGGAGTGCAGGGGCCGTTGTTGCTGCGACCTGAGGATTTGGAGCAGGACTCGAGAGCAGCTTAGATACACTCAGGATCTCAGGATGGGCAGCTCAATTAAGCAAAGTCCATACTCTGGCAAGGGAAAGCTTGATCATGACCACCAATGCCAGAAGACTGTTTTGACCTGTAAAACATGTACTTCTAATGTTTTTTCCTCTTTCTTTCTTTTCCTCTGCCCTGCTCTGGCTTCCCTCTCCCCCCAAAATCAGCTCTGACATGTAGGGAGACATCCCATAATATTTTGGATCCTGCATAGCCCCCACAGCCGCCTGGAATTTAGCTCTCAGTTTTCAGAGAGACTCGCGTCATCAGGGTAAACCAGCGTGTGTGTGTCTGTGTCAACACATAACAAAACACATTGTATGCACCCTGAGCTCAGGAACTAATACGTGCTCTGGCAGGAAGACAGCTGTACCAGCGAGAGCACAGGGTCATAAGCAAAGGCAATATTGTCTCCTGTGGGACTAATAAAGACAAAAGACAAAGCAACTGTTTACTGTACTATTGAGGGGGCTGTTTGGGATATTGTACTGTGGAATGCAGCAGCTGCTGTCACATGGTCGTAAAGAACAGGTAAATGTTCCACTTGAAAAGCACACAGAAACTCAGCACCAAACTGTACGCAGATGTTCTGGGTGCTGAGGCAAGTGCATAGCTGAGGCACATCGGAGAAGCTTGTCTGCTGTGCTCCTCTCATGGCTATTAGCTCATCCTGCCTTCTTGATTTGAATCAGGTGAAGAGCATCCACATTGACTGATGCTTTCTACTGAGATCAGTTGCAGAGGTGCAGGGTCAGACCCTCTCTGATGTCCTGGGAAAACCAGGACCTCTGTGCTTCTGCACCAGGAGTGGGCTCTGTACAGCTGCCAAGCTCTAAAAGCCTGCACAGTATTTGTGCCCAGTACCAGCAGGAAATGTCTTCCTTCTGGTACTGCAAGTAGCGAGATGTGATTTATGGAGTGAAGTTCTACTTAATAAAACTGGAAATGAAATACTCATGGATTACTCTGGAAAGACCACCTCACTGCACAAGAGAAGAGGATGTTCAGTTCTCCAGTCACCTCTTCATGGCTCAGAGGAGGAAACCCCACCAGAATTTTAATTCACTTAGTTGCTCACTTCATTCAGCCAACAGCAGTTCCCCAGAGTTTAAGAAAGTAAAGGTTTGTTTCTTAAACTTCAGACAGCTCTAGCTAACTCAAAAGAGAGACTCCTGATGGAAATGGAAAGACTAATCAATCAATCTAAAAATTGGAAGTTTCTTTTGTACCACAGATCATAATCAAATTAGATTTATGTCATACAAGTAGATTAGAGCACTAATTATGAGCCTATGTATGCACAGTGTGCATACATCTGTGAACATGAACACTTCTCTATTCAGAAATACACACAAGGGTGAACCCAAAACCCAAGTGAAGGTAATTACTTCCCTTTGTGGGGAGGAGGATCTCCACATCTCTGGTGCTGGACAATCTCTGCTTTGCTGATAGCTTTTGATGCTTCAGCCATCTTGGGCTTGTCCATAGAGATGGTATCTTGGAGGTGGAGGATTTGACAAAGCTTGTGGTGGTGGAGGAACAACAGTTAAGCCATAGACAAGTGTATGGCCTTGTAGGACTGGAAGAGATTACACTGAAGATTGGGTTTCTGCCAAGGAAACATTAGTAGCTGTGGCACAAGTTAATCCCTTTTGACCTTGTGGTCAAATTTCTAGCTGTAGCCTCTCCAGGAGAAAATCCAAGTGATGCTGGTGCCCTTGCTGAAGTCAGCAGACCTGAAGAACATCTATCATTGTCAGAAGCCAAAGCACACACTGACAAACTTCATCACTTCTTGGAGACACAGACTGGTACATCAACATGACTTCACTGTGACTGATGGAACTGAGACGTCTGTGGAGCAGCAGAGAGCACCATCCTGGAGACAAAGATCATTGACTTTTTTTAGTAATGACATGACTGAAGGCCTGCTCATCATATCGAGGGTGGGTTAAACTCACTCTCTCACTTCAATGTCATTACAGCACATTGCCAAGTCTGGTCTTTGGTGTTTCCACTTCATACAAATGATTGCTTAAACGATCACTTTTTGGTGGTCCCTTTGCGTCTGAATTTTCAAGGTTGCTCTGTGTTTATGTGGTGCATGTATGTGTGCATATAGTCAAAGCAGTTGCTGGCATAGTTGACTGGGAACACAAATATAAAATGTGGAGTGTTAATGAAAACTGGAAATTATCCAAGACTATTCTACTGGATGTTCAAAAATTCATGATATCGTGGAGATGGAAAATAGGTATTTGAGATAAAACCTATCCTGTTTAAACAGAGATGTAGAAAGAGCAATGTAACATGAAGAAATGATGTATAAAGCAGGCAAAAAGCCCCAGGAAATAGAATGATGATGATTATAAATTACAAGCTAAAACAATGTAAGTGATTGATAAAAGGAAACCAATGGATTAATGGACTATCAACAGCCAGCCGAGTGAAAGAAATGCAGAAAATCATGTCAGGAACAATGCTGCCTCCTCTCCCAAACCCATCCCCATGGCAGTATAGATGAATTGCTAAATGCAGATGGTAAAATCATGACCAGTGGTGCAAAATGTTCAATAGCTATTTCTGCTCTGCATTTGGAAAGGAGCGGGATATTCATCCCATATGATGTTGCGGATGGCGTACAGCGTTTACCATCCGGAACAACGGAGGATGTGAGGCAGCATCTGCTAAAATTAAACATTTTTCACATCATCTGGCCTGGCTATCTTTGCGTCTTAAAAGAGACAGCTAAAGTGCTCAGTGAAGTTCTGTATTTATGAATCTGGGGAAATTCCAAAGACATGGGAGACTGCCAGGGTAGCTCTGGGACTTAATCGGCATAAAAGGGATTCTCTGGGGAGCAATAGGCTGGTTAGTGGGACAGTATTCCTCAACACAATCGTCAAAAGTTAATTCAGGCCTCCAACAACATGGCATTAGAGGCTAAAAATAAAGCCAACGCTAATCAACAGGGTTTTGTGGAAGGTAAGTCTTTTCAAGGGAACCAGTTGTCTTTTTCTTCAGACAAGATTAGAGATGTGGTTGACACAATATTCTTGGCTTTCTCCACCACATGACAAGTTGATTAAGGAGCTTGCATTATGTAGGATGAATAGGGCACACGCTACCCTGGGTGAAAAGTTGGCTGAGTGACAGATGTAAAAAGTAGTTATTAATGGGGAATTAATGGGGGGGGCACTGGGCCAGAGATGTTTGAGGGGGTAAAGTGAGTCACATGGAGTTCAGCATTCCTGTAGCTTCAGCCTGGGTAACTCATATGTCTCTATCCTACGGTAAAGGGTTAGAGAACCTGATGCTGCATATTTGTCTTGGCAAGATCTTGTGTGTTTGTGCTGCACTAGGACAAATCTGAGCAATTACCTCTGTTATGCAGGTAGAAAAGCAAGGAGATAACAGAGATGGGCTGCTATTTTAGGAAGCTGTGAGAAACAGTAGATGCTGAGAAACCAGATGCTTTCTTAAGGGTCAGTTTGAGCAGGAGATATCAAATTTCTGGCGTGACAAACCCACCAAGGCTGTCAAGCAAATCAGTAGCAGAGCTGGGAAGAGAGCTCAGCAGTCGCTGGCTCTGGGCCTGACCCAGGATGACTCACTTATCTTACACATGTTGCATCTTTTCCATTCAGGGAGCAGGCATTGACATCAGCAGATCCCAAAAGAACTTCTCCCACCGGCCAGCACTGACTGTTTGCTCGCGTCCCAGCACACGCATCAGCTTCCACCATCAAATAACTGGAGCAGCACTTCATTAAAAAAAGAAAATTCTTCCTCTGTTGCTAAATGTTTGATAGATGATTAAAGAAACAAGTTCTTGTATGCTAATGTGTTCATCAAGTGTTTGCTCCTAATTTATCACTTTACTTGCTTCACTGTCTTCTCTGACAATGTGACTGTTACAGGAAATGTCAGCTGGCATGGGCTGATGTGACTGTTAAACACAGTTGTGGGCAGAAGCCGGGTAAGACAAACTTTGTTATGTACCTTAATTTTCTGTTTCTACAGCTTGCTGCCTGTGTCGCAAAGTTTGCCAGTACACCTTCAAGCAGCATCTGGTACCTGGTTCAGTGCTGAGGGCTGGCTGCAAGGCTGCAAGCAGAGCTCTCTTCTCTCCTGGGAAGGCTGCAGAAGAAATGAGAAACCCCTCGGGGATGGGGTGATTATGGCAGCGCTGCCCTGTGCCCTCCCTTCAAGTCCTGCTCCCTGCCAGGCTTGTGCATGGCAGGGAGAGAAGTAATAGCTGTTCTGAATGTGAATGTGAAACAGCTGTTATTAAAAGAAGTGGGAACTGAGGTAAAATGACCAGTTTTCAAGTATTGTATTATCTGTTGGAAATCAGCAAGATTCATTTATTTCCTCTGCAGTGCCTGTGCTTGACATAGGAGAGCTGCCAGCTATGACATCTACACTAGGATCAACAACCCAGAGAGCAGGAATAACCGACAGCTGGGCCCGTTTGGGCCTTCTATGAACAAAAACCCCACCACTATGATTAATAAAAAAAACATATGGCAGAAAGTGGTATACTATGGGTGCTCTGGGAAAGGCAGGATACAGCGCTGGGCTCCTTTACCTGTCCCCTGAATAGGCCATTTCCCATCCCTGAGGAGGGCAGGTCACCCAAGGCCAGGGTGGTTACCCTGCAGTGGTGTTGGTGACAGTGGCGGGAGCAGTGGCAATGAAGATGCATATGGAAATGCCCTCTGAGTCCCCAGGGGCAGGGGAGTTGAAATTCAGCATTTGCCTGCATGGCAGCTGAGGTGCTGCGCTTGGATGGCAACCCTACCTAGCTGCAACCCTGTAACAGTACGTCCTGGCATTCGTTTTTATCAGTAACAGCCCTCTCTGTGCTGTAATTACACCCAATCACACGGGAAAATCAGCAGAAACTCTCACCCCTCCAGCTGTATGACTGCAACAAACCCTAGGTATGCAGCTGGCACACGTTGCTGCAGCCTCCTGAGGTCCCAGCACAGGACTGAACCCCCAGCCACCTCATTATAGTGGCAATGGCTAGATTTTTCTGGAGACATCAGCATGTACCCACTTAGATCCTGTTAGCTAATGCTGAGAGCACAGTCAGAGTGATAACCAAAAGAGACATGATGGGGCTGGAAATGCTTCCTGGGGACCCTCAGGGTGTGGATGCAGCTGCAGCATCATTCACCCGATCATTGGAGACGCCTCCATGGAGTGGGGGTAACTGGGGAAGGAGACCTTGCTGGCAGCATGCCAGGGCATTGCTGAGGTGTACCAGTATTGCCATTTGCTCATTCACCACACCCTTGGGTGAGGAAAGCCTTATTGTTCATGGTTATCTCAAAATCACCTGTAACACCGGGCAGTGTGACATGAGACACAGAAAAAACCACTGATGCACAGGAAAAAAAGTAGTCAGGACTCATTTCTAAAGGATGCAGGTAGAGACCCCGCTTCCTTATGTGCTCACACCAGGACAAAGCTGCAGAAGTTGCCCTGGACACCACTAAATGATGTCTCTCCTGAAGTGTAGATGGAGCTGCCAACCTCACACGGCTTCTACATCTCCCAATATCCCGCAAAGATCATCTGCCTTCCTGGTAGATTGGGGTAGTTTCAGAGCCTGTCTCATCTCTTGCAGAGCCAGGTAACATTTACCTGTTTTCTCAGGAATAACTTGATTTCTCCCCTTTTCAGGAGGTGGGCCGAGAGCTCTTGATTGAATTAAGCCTTTCTTCACCTCCTTGGGGCTCAGCTCTCTCACTGTTGGGTGGATGCCCACATACCGCCCTTCACAAACTAATAGCCAGTCCTCCTCTCTCCGATCAGACAACTATCTGAGAGGGAATTGCCCTTTCCTGGAAGCAGTGTATTATAGCCCCTGGCACAGAACCATATCTGATATTAAATTTAAGCATAATCAATGTGTGTCTCAGTGCTGGCTCCTGATTGAGACTATTCACTGTGACACAAGGTAGCAGGTCCTGACTCCAATACTTTTCCCCTAGGCAGAGCTTAACACAAATTTCAAGAGCACTGAATTCATGGGATCCCAGAGCAGGGGCATTGCTCTGTCTCCATGTGTTGCACAGACACGGATGCTAAGACATCTCCTGCCATACTTGTAAATAATACTAATTGAGCTCCTTCCGAAGCACTGGAATTAGAGAGAATAATGAGCAAATGCCAAAGCTGTCCTTCTGAGGTATTGCAAGCCTGGGTTAATCAGACGGCGTTACTGAGCACCGAAAACTCAGCAGCTGCAGTGGTGCCACAAACCCCGAGGGTAAAGCCGTGCCAGCAGGGTAGACTTGACAGCCCTCACCTGGGCTCAGAGCTCCCTAAAACTCCTCAGCAGCGGAGAAGGTCATCAAAAGGCTCAGTTCTGAGCTCAGCTAAAGAGTCAGGATGAAAAGGCTTTTTCTCATGAAGGAGCAGTGGGAAGCAGAAGCTCCCAGAGAGGCTGCAGGAGAGCTGCCCTGGGGCTGACAGCAGCCCCAGCTTTGCAGCCAGGGCTCACGTGGATGTGGGCTCCACAGCTGAGCTATGAGATCAGGAGTTTCCTGGGAGCCAAACATCAATGAAACTCATTGATCAATAGAGAGAATGTGATCAGTCCCTTGCAAGGATGCAAATAGGCCAGCAGCACTAAGGCTGTTATGTTGAATGCAGGAGGTTGTGTTTCTGCTATGACCAAGCTGTGTCATTTTTCCAGATTGTTCAGTGTTGATTTTTTTTCCTTTGTCATAGAGAGAGAAAAGGTATAAATAAATCATTTTCAATTATAGAAGGGAAAGATCCACCTTTTTTTTTTTTGGCATAAAATACACTTATTTTGCAGTATTAAAAGAATGCTTATGAGAAAATATCGTTCTCATTCATTCACAGGTCAGGCACGATTCAACCTTTTCTATGCACACGTGCCAAGATTGATTTAGGTTTGTGCAGCTGAAAACGTGTCACTCACTGCCTCAATGCATTAACCACAAGCTCTGGTTAACCCGACACTGACACAGGTCTTCATGCTGTGGTCAGTCCCGCGGTGCTGCCCGTAGCATGGAAGTAGCTGGCGGAGCTCCATGGGCAAGTTTTGCAGCCTGTGCCAAGCTCTGTCTGAAGACACATAGTCTCACACGCATCCAGTTGCTCCAACATGGACATATCGAGACTGCGGTGCCCAGGAGCTGCACCAGGAGATCGGGGCGGAGCAAGAGCGCATCTAAGCCATGAAACGGGGTTCAGTGTGGGACTGTGTGAGGTAGCTGAGACCCAGCTCACACACCCACGGGGCACAGCAAAGGTCTGGCTAACTCCAGGTTGGACAAGCCAGGCTGTATTTTCACGGTGCTGCCTACGAGATCCCAAGCCGTGGTTCTTGGCAGCCTGATTTGTCTAGACTACATCTGGACTTCACCTGGCTCCTGGCCAGCTGGAATGAATCTCTCAACACCACGCTTCCCACATGTCCAGCCCTGGGATTAACATGGGCAGAGGAAGATCCTATCTGCAAGACCCAATGCAGTCAATCCCTCAGATATTGCTAATATATCCTGGATTTACTAGGACACTTACCTCTCAAAACCTTTGAAGTAGACATACCTTGTTTCGTGTTTGCAGCTCATGCAAGAGTCCCTGTCCTTGACTGGCATTCCTTGGCAATGCTGCAATATAAATACTAATAATATGCACTATAAATATATTTTTTTCTAGCAGCTGAGCCAAAATTGAATGAAGTCCATAGAGAGGCATAGGCAGCCTTCCCTGATTTTACAGTGGGACATTTATTTTTGTTCTGAATAAAAGAAATAATTACCATCTAACAAAAAGTTTTCAGGTCATAGTTGACTCTCGGGCTATGTCCATATTAGTATATTAAGTAGCACACATGCCTGGGCCCTGATACAAAATCACCCATGCCATTGAATAGTTAAAATGTTCCACTGTGAAGCACTGGCTGGTGTTAACTAGCAGGCTTCTAAACAATTCCCATGCGCTGTTTGGGAGACAATATAGGCTGTTGAGCTCTCACCTGGCTGGTTGGATATGGCTACATGGTCTTGATGGGTAAGAGAATTTAACTGCATGGACGTGCTGCTCCATGCCAGTTGGCCTCAGGGCCAGAAATGGTCCCAAGCACTTTTATTTTACTGCTCTAGATGTAGCCTCTGGTTGTGACCACTTATTTAAGGGTATGTAAACAGGTAATTAGGATTTCACAACTGTTACTTGGATTAATTGTGTATGCCAGATCTTTTAAAGAGGGTGGGTACTTAGCAACTAATATGCACCTTTTTAAAAAAAAAAGAAAAAAAAAATAAAGCAGTAATTGTGTATAATAAATACTTGAAAACCTGGCCCCAGGGGTCTGTACAAGGCTGGCAGAATTCATTAGGAGTGGTTGACTTTGCTATTGCCATGGTGGTTTGGATTGGGTTTTTTTGTTTGTTTGTTTAATCTTTATTGCAGTTTCTGAAATTTGCGGCTTACTGTGGCTGGCCAGATAGATGTGAGAGTAAAGAAAATTGGCTGCTCAACATTTTTCAGAGAAAATTGCCAAGCTAGAAAGTGGAATCCCTGACAGTCCAGGGCGGAAAAAGAACAGGAATGGTTAAAAATGGAGGCATAGATCTATTGAAGCATCATGAACTCCAGGCTGCCGGAGAGCTGGTCCACGGCACTAGAATCATGGTAGAAGGTGATTTAAATTGATGGTTTAAATAGTATGCAACAATTTCTCTTTTTTTTTTCCTCACTAAGGATCATAATAATTTTTTTCTATTAGCAAAATATGTCTTTTTCATATTTCTTCAGCTCAGTACATTACCCACTGCTCACTAATTCCATTAGATTAATAACAAGGAAGATTTGAAATGTAGCTTGATGTGATTTAGCATTTTGTCTCTTGATCAGCTTGGTTACATGGGAATGCATTCCTCAAGCTCTTTCCTGCTGTTCTGGTCATTCAGCACAACCCCAGGACTAGGATAAATCCTGGATTACATTGAGTTTCTGCCAGACTCATGACCCCACTTGTAGTTGCAGACACTCCAGTTGGGCTTCTGAGACCTTTTACTGGAAATCATGGTGTTAGTGTCAAATTTTGAAAGTGTTCTTCAGTTCCAATTGGATCTAGATTAAGTATGCAGGTAAGGTTGAAGGTTTTCTGTTTTGGTTTATCTGTTTGTAAAATTAATATAATGCTAATCAATCATGAAAAAAAAAAGTATTCTCTACATAGATCCTGTTTTTCCCTCCTTGTAGGGTTTCAGAACCTCTTGAAAATATCACAAATAGTTCCCAGAGGTCACTTTATCTCATACAGCCAGCTTTGGAGTGATCTGTGGCAAATATTTAACATTCCAGAACAACAGTTTAGGCTAGGAAGTGGAAAGGAAAGCCTTGTTCAATTGAAACTAGAGGGAGATTTCAGATAGGCGGGATGCAAGTACCTCAGTTGTGCTTTGATTAATTATAGCTACCTCCCTGAGGTAGTCATAAGCTTGGTCACCTTTCATAAACAGTCATAAGATGAAAGGAACTGTAGAAAGGGAATTTCAGAATCATCCTTTGCAAACATGAATGAGTTAAACACTATCTGATAAGAAGGTAGTGTTTTGGGTTTTATTTTCAAAACATCCCATGTGTAAATGAGTAATGCAACGTTCAACCTCTTGAGCAAGTGGCCATGTACATAACAAGCTGTTTACCCAAGATACTTCCATCAAACACAGTCAGGTTGCCTAACTAAGTTTGCAAGCAAATGTTACAAGACCCCCATTGCAACAGGTACTGACTGCAAAGGCCTCATGCAAAAATCTAAGAAAGGATTAAAGCTAAATGTGCCACGCATAGATAGTGAACATTGACGTACAGAAACGTTATCTCTGGGAAAACAGGGCTAGTGACAGGCGGGCTGCTGGAAAATAAAGCCTGACAGGGAGCCAACAAGTGTAATACTGGAGGGAAAACCTGCCAGTCAGGGGAGAGGTGAGAGAGGGAAATGATTTAGCAGGAGATTTTGCCCTTTTCTGTGACTGATTAGATCCTTCACAACACAGAGCCTGGAGCAGTTTGATTTGATTTTCCAGTCTGGCCTGGAAGTACACGTGTTCTGCAAGAGCATGCATGATTTACTTTTAAAACTACATCTGATAAATAAGACCCGTGATATAATGTACCAATTTATCTTAAGAAAGCCATAAAGCAGAGCAGTAATCAGGAAAAGTTTCATAACAAAATGCCAGGACATAGATATTTTATTCTGAAACAAATTACTCTTCAGTATTGGAAATCTAAGATATCTGTGTATTAAAATTCTTGATCTTTCCAGGTTTTTGGCATAGGACACATCAATTTCTGCTAGTCAGACATTATTCTCCAAGTGCTGACATTTAAAAGTGAGCATTTTGAAAGTGTTTTTCAGATTTACCCATACATTAGTAGGTCAATGTCCTCTGTCTTATGCCAGACAGGAGAGCCAACTCATGAATCTGGAGCTGGGATGAGAGTCTCAGAGGCCTGACCAGTCCCGAGATTCCTGTTTGAAGCTCTGACACATCTTCCTGAATCATTTCCCTCTATACTATTCCATGAAGTAGGCATCCCTTGGGCAGTATTAAGATGGCTGTTTGTTTATAATGGGGAACAGAGGAGAGGAGAAGGAAGGCATGGAAAGATTTTCAACCCTGGAAAACTCTGGAGAAAGTATCGAGCAAACTACTAGTCTAACTTTAAGTCCAATCTAACTGTGAGTTTTTCATCAATATGAAAAACTGCAGCTTGTTGAGTGCTGTAAGAGCTTGCCCTGCATCATTCTCTTCTATCACAACCTGAGTGATGACAAAGCTTCATGTATGTTAGAATACCCTGTCAAAATTTAAAACATTTGGGACAAATTGCAGAAATGGGCTGAATATGGAAGAGCTCAGCAGTGCAGGTGCAAAATGCTACATGTGAGCAGAAATAGGGTTACTAAACAAATTTGGGACAGGGAACAATTGTTTAGCTGGCAGTTCTCTTTCGAGAAGACTCTAGGGTTATAGTAGATCACAAGCTGAACATGAATCAGCTGTGTCATGGTCTTGCAAAAAAGGCAGACATTGTATTGGGTTCTGGTAAGAGGAATGCAGCTTGCGAGACAGATGAAGTCATCCTTCTGCTCTACTTATCATTGGTGAGGCCTTGGCTGTGTTGAGTCTGGAGCACTTCAGTAAAGATGTGGGTCAACTGGGGAGAGCCTAAAGGGGGAAATAGGAATTATCAGAGGCCTGAAAAGAGTTATTTTGCCATGCTGAGACTGAAGAATTTTTTTTTCAGTTTAGGGAAAACCGAAGGGGAACATTTTTTAAATGTATCGTGAAATATAAGAGTGGCTTGAAATTAATGAGGATTCAGATTAGTCATGGGAAAAGACCTAACAAAGATAATGAAACACTAGAATCAATAGTCAAGCTTGAAGGACAGGCTAGGCAAACATGACAGGAATTACATAGCTACAGTTTATTGTTTTTAAAGGATTTTTAGAGATCCTTCCTCTTCAGTTTACCTGGGTTGTCAGACAGCATATTTTAGGTGACCCAGTATCACAGCATCACACTCCTCTTCTCAGGGAACCGTACTTCACCACTTTGTGCTCACTGCAGTCAAGACTGTCCTGACTGTCATATTCCAGATTAGTCTTTCCTTGTTTGTTGGCACGAAGTCTGTCACTATATAAAGATGTGTCAGTGTTTAGGGAAGGGGGAAATCGCCATGTGGGGAAGTTCAGGAGTCAGATCAATTTCCTGACTAAGGTCTGAAAAAATAGAGAATTAGAGTATGAATCTCCTAATTTTCAGCCCATACATCTACCCCACATGTCTGCCACTGCATCTGGACAGGAGATACATCTGAATTAATGCTTCTGTCTGTCAAGAAATTGGGCAGGGTTGGACAGGTGTCTGTGTTAGACTTTTGAGTCCAATCAGCTATAGTCTATCCGACTCACCTTTCCCCAAATCCTCTATCTGAGAGAATTAGCAGAAACTTCTACTGGGTTTGTGAGGGAAGGTGAGGTGTCCAGAGAAATCGTGAGGATGAGGATTGGAGAGAGCATAAGCAAGGAAGAAAAGGCAAAAAAGATGGATAAAAAAAATATAAAAGAAACCAAAAGGACAGGAAAACCTTCCTGTGTGTAGAATATTACCCTGGGATCCAGAAGGATGAGTCAAGTCATGTCTCCACCACTGACCTAGAATAGACCTATAGTTAAGTCCTATTATTTCTTTGGGCTGTTCTGCCCCCTCCCTCCAGCTGCAGAAGTGCTGAGGATGGGAGAGGGAAAAGGAAGGGTTTACCCAAATGAGATCTATCGATGCCTTCATGCCCCTAGGCCTGCACACGGTAGGCACGTGTCTCCCATCACGTGAGGTTCGCAGTTGTGTGGCTGTGTATCTCTCTTCCCTGTCTGCCTCAACCAGATGTGTAAGCTTGTCTACTACAGGAGTTTTTCCTCATTCTTGTAAAAAGATTGTGACCTCAGGGCACAGTGATCTTCTGTGTGAGCATTGGATTTCTGCTGCAGAAGGTCAGGTTTGGTCCATCTTCTCCACATCTGGGAATGGCCAAAGTTCAGTGCTGTGGTGGTCCTTCTTTTCCTGGCTTAGCAGAGAGGGAGGGTGTTTGAAGGCTTGGAAATGAATGACATGAGTGGAAGGTATGGAGATGACTTTGTCAGGGGAATACGATAGATTGGTTTACTTTTCCTGTTTCCAGGGAAGTACTTTCTTTTCTGCTAAGGTAGGTAGGAGAGGTTATTCCTCTGCATTGGTAGCTGCACTTAATATGAAATTGTCCAGTGTTTGAGACGGCCTTTCTGAGGTGTTCTCATTGGAGTGAAAAAAAAATAGAATTCCCTTGTTCTGCAAATCAAACATGAAAAAGAAAGCATGAATGAGATGTAAGTGAGAGGAGGATAGGCAAAATTATCACTCTCCATAGTCAAATGGCACAGCCCCAAGAAGGGATATGGCTTACACTTGCACAAACAGGCGTTACCTTTTGCCCTTGCTAGAAGTGACTCAGCTGCAAATATCATCCGCAATTGATTGTTACCCTGGAAAAACAAATGATTCAAACTTTGTAGAAATGCATATGCAAGGCATTGGAGTCTGACAACAGGACACAAGAGAGATCAGCAGTCTGATATTAAGAGAGGTCTTTCTAAAGACCCCAACAGCCTTTGAAACACACTTTCGGGCACAGAATAGCACCACAGGCAGGCAAATAAAACCTGGCTCTTCCCAAAGTTAATGAAAGTATTGCCACTGGCTAACTTCCTGAGCATTCCTGGGGAACAGGCTGGGAACTGTACCGCAGCCTCTAAACTGGGATTATAGACACTGCAGCAGTACTTACTGGCCTTGGCATGTGAATAAACGACAGGAGCAGTGAGCAACGGAGAAATATTTACCTCCCCAAAAAGTCAATATTTTAGGACAAACAGGATTGGAATAGTTTATGAAGGTATTTTGTTTGTAAGCAAACTTCAAAGCTTTTTATGGGTTAGTTTTTTAGCTACTATTATTTACATTTTTTTAATGGCAAAACAGTTCCCAGAAGGCTGAAAGGGATGAGTTTATGGCTCCAGCAAACTGAGGGAGTGACACACAGCACTTCAGTGCCGGCTGTGCAGTGGGAGTGAGCGTGCTAGGATGCTGGGCCAAGCTGTTTCCCAAGGAGATGTTCAAAGTGATGTCCTCAGCCTGGGCTTCTGGCTCCTCCTAAGTGATGTGATGTACAAATACTCCACAGATTAAAGAGAGTTTTCCAATGTCCCCACTTCTGAAAACTGCAGATTGATTCAAAGTTTAGTTGGGTGGGTTTTTTTTCTTTTTTTATTTCTGTCCAGTCCTTCAGGGTATTCCTCTAAGAGAATACTGTTCGGTACCTTGGGAGCTACTTTAAGGTTCCCAGTCCCTCTGTCAAACAAACTGAGGAACTTGAGAAGAGTGACCTGGGACACAGAAGGGATGAGGCCAGGCCACCCAGAGTCTGCAGTTTTTCTCCTATCTCACAAAGTATTCGTTTCCTACTTCGATGACTTTTAGCAAATGAATGTGATATTAGTATGGCCTTCCTGAGCACCTCTGTCCAATAGATTTCAGAGAAAAACATGCTGTGATTTGGATCACTTTACTGCATATGAAAAGAAGATCTATTTCTCACGTGTAGTGTTTGAGAGCTGTGACACTTAAAATTGTACTGATAACTCTGTCTAAGCAAATCCCTGTTGCATAGCTGTTGCTATACCCTGCCCTGTGGATGGCTAACACGACAAAGAAGCCAGGGTTTCCTGGAGTATCTCAGTGGTTAGGATGCTGGCAGATGACTCAGGCACAGAGGGGTTTAATTTTGCTTCTATTCAGTGACCTTACATAAATCATTTCCCACCCTCTGAAAGTGCTTTGAAAATGATGGCTGACAAGTGGTATATAAGAACTTAATGTTTTAGCAGGGCCTGGTAGTCATTTCAACACAGCCATTTTGTAATCAGAGAGACAATGGTTTATACTGGTGCCAATGTATTTCATTAGGGCCCTCCAGTACTATGTGGTTCCCAGTGGTACAGCTCACTGCTGTGCCATGAACACCTCAGCTCTCTTTCCCACTGCTCTATGTCTTTCTCACTCCCCATGTCTATGCTGTTTGGTGAGAATGATGACTCCAGATGTAAAAGAAAGTTGATATGGTTGGTGGGCAGATACAGCCTTCGGTTCCCCTGATCAAAGGAAAATGCGCAGCATGGGAGGATTTCAGACAGTTAGGGAACGGGAGTATGAAGATGGATTTCAGGAGAAAGCTTTCTGACAATGAGATTTGAAGCAAGAAGCTCATGCAACAAGGACCCAAACCACATGGAAATTCCAGGCTTACTTCTGAATGTTGAATCAGTGGGAATCATTCTTTGGAGCAGAGTGGAAAGGAAGCACTAGGCACCCAGAAGAATCTCTGTGTCTGGGGCAGTGGATGCCTCAGTGAATATCTGCTCTTTATTTAAGCTTCCCCGTGCACAGAGAAAACCCAGTATCTTGTACTTTCTTCAGCTACTTCAGATTTTGATTTCTTCTGCATGCTTTTGGCCTTTTTGATTGCCATGAAATATGTATCCATGGTTGGAAAAGGTAGAGCTAGAGCTCAGTCAGGCTGTTATAATGAGGATCAGGTGGGGCACAAGCAAGATTTATACTTTCTGTCAATTTGTCTCGTATGTGGGAGTATTTTCACATTAAGTTGTCCAGAGGTTTCTTAATCTGTATCCCTCCCTGTCATCCTTCCTCTTCTTCTTGGTCTTCTCTTTTTTATTCTGCAATCCTGAGACTTTTATTTATTTATTTGTTTAAGATTTGGTCTTATAAAGGGGCTTGCTTGCAGAAGTCCAGTTGTGGAATAGAAAAACATGACCTCTGAATGGTTGTATGTGTATGGCACCATTGCACCAAGTGCCAGCTGTCTACAGAAAACGTGGATCATTAATTATGAACTGAGGGCTGCCCTCTGCTCCAGAAGAAAGGGCAATTTTCCAGTAAAAAGCTGTCTATATGCAAATCACTACCTCTGTTGGCATTAGCGATCAGACTGAGCGGGTACAGGGGACATCTCTCTGAAGGGCATCTCCCTGTTTCAATATCAGGAGACACAGAGAGCTGAGTAAGAAGAATGTTGACCTGCCACATCTCTTGTCTCTCTGTTCTGTGGACACTAAGCAAATAGGCATTTTGGAGCTAGATTACACCAATGTCCTTAACTAGCGTCACATTGCATCACTTTGCTAGAAAGGACAGGAAACACTAGAAAAGAGCTTTTTTTTTCCAGTGTCCTACTTATCTCTTTCACACTTGAATGCTCCCTGCTACTGCTCATTGTTTCGGGCAGGTTCTTGAGATCCATGGGCTATGCTTTTTACACTGCTGTCTGATCATGCACTCTGAGACGCTTGGTCTAATCTTGTAAATTATTCTGAAACACTGCTCATAAAAAAGGTGCCCAGCCAGATGTGATGGCCCTAAGAATCTCTTTTCAGTGTTTGTATTTCAACTCAATGCTCTGCCCTGACTGCCTCTCTCTGAGTGCTCCTTTTCGTAACACCTGGAGGCCTAACGGGCGACTCAGGGTTACAGGCAAAGGAACTTCCAGTGTGTTGATTGTATGTTCTTGATTTTTATGTGCTTGCTTTTCTACAAAACCTTTCTGTCTCTTTGCATCCTCTACTATCTAGTCCTGAAGAGGAAACTGTTAGCCCAATGAGGTATAAATTGTACTTAACCTACTGGGAGTAAAGTAAAAAAAGTGCTTTTACTTATGTTGAATACCTCGAGCTTTGAAATTCCATTTCTATGTGAAGATGAAAAATGAGGAAGAATCTCAGAATGAAGAATTGAAGAAATGATCTGTCAGACTCAGCAGGACTGCAGTGAGATTCAGGCAGACACTAGATCATTGTCATCTACTGTAATAAGGGACCCAAATTTGACTTATGTACCACATGTTATTGTAGAAGTTGGCCCAGGTACATCCTCTTGTTTTCCAATTCCATTTTGCACAACTGCTTTGCTGTGAATGTAAAGTGGAGCAGTACTCCTTCAGGCTTGATTTCTATAGAACAGCTTGTCATTTGGGTTTCCTTCACTGTACATGACAAATTTCATGGCAAGAACTTGCTGAAGGCCTTCATCAGGTGTTCCTGCACACAAATGATATTCCACGCCACTCCCAGCAAAGAGCCATTTTGAGAAAAAGCAGTCTGAAAGCCTTGTTTTCCAGTGTGCTTTAGCACAGAGCAGTACCAATTTCAGGTGGATTTCAGATGACTTGAAAAAAAAAAAAAGAGAATAAATTCAGTCCAATCTGGAGTGCTGAACTGATTTTTTACAGCAATATAACTCCATGGATACGTAACAGCACAAGTTTGAGCTAATATGGCGGTGAACAGGAATTCATATTTTTTGTGACAAAGGTGCCTCTGTCTTGATGGCCTGGGCCTGTGGGCTACCCTGTCACCTCACATTAGGGGCAGCTCTTGCATCAAAGGGCATCCATGGGTTCAACGGATCTAGCAGCAGTTGTAGGGTTTTTTGCCAATAAAGGGAAAGAGCTCATCATTCAGCCCTGCAAGTTCTATTCTGAAAGTTTTTTAAGGGTATCTGTGAACACTGAAAGAAGCCTTTGTCCCCATCCAGACCTCCAGGTCTCTCTCTGTCTGTGTTTGTGGTTGTGTGGTGGAACTGTGGGGCCTGGACCGGGAAGACCCCCAAGGTGCAGGGGACACCTTTGTGGATGAGGTCTGGCAGGTAAAAGGGCTAAAATCCGTGTGCTTCTGTGTGCTCTGAGACATCCTTCAAGTGGTGCTTATCAGGGAGCTGCTGAGCTGAGACGTGCTAAACTGCGAATGTGAGACGTGCAGAACCGGTCCAAATAGAAATGGAGAAAGGACTGGACAGCACTGGGAGAGAATGGGTGGATAAACATGTGTTCCTTCATACCTTCCGGCCATGACTTAGCTGCTTGATTTAAAAGTAAAGAAAAACATCAGCTTGGCAAAATACAACCAAAAAAAGAGTCTCTACAGATTTGTCTCCCTCTTTTCGTTGAGTTTGCACATTTCACTTCTACAGGGGGAATAACAGCTGCAATCTTTCCTCATCACAATTGCAAAGAAATGATCATCCCCTTTCGCTGCATTTCCTAACTCCCCCAGTTCCTCTTTCAGGTTTATGCCTTTTCTGTATGAAGTTCTCTTGGTGGCATGGAAATTAATTGAAATGAGTGTGACTAAGAGGGGAAGACCCAATAATGTCAGGATTTCAGTAGTAGCTCCTGAGTTGCGTAAGTACTATTTTTACAACGATTGCAGACAATCTCATGAATCATTGCAAATGCACACAGCTAAACACGGGCTATTTCTTCCCAAAGGCTGGGCCTGAGTGGTTAAAGCTTGTACATCCACGATGCATGGGTGCTAATAATAACCACTGCATTTAGACAGCGCCGTGGGCTGGTGTCACTCACAAATGTGATGGGGACTGATCTACAGAGGTGTAGCAAAACCACAGCACTCATTGAAACAAATCTCCTGCAAGCATTTACCAATTCCTGTAGCATCCTTGGACTTCCTGCAAAATACCTCACCCCCATAGACCATTAAAAATGTCTCTGCCAGGAGTCTAGAAGCAACAACATGTCCAAATCCTCACCTGCTGTATTACTCCTTTCCTTCCTTTCTCTGTATGTTGTCTTCCCCTTGCCTTCAAGGCCACCTGTAACCCTTAGAGGCCCCTGTTTGAGGCAACATCTGTACGCCACATATAATTTGTCTAATTTTCCTGCAAAGACATTTGAACTTTCTTCCATCTGTGTGTCTTGTTGTCTGTAATGGGAACTTCTTCCTGAACTGAGATCAGCTCATTGTTCAGTTCTCATCTGCAGAATTATCAGCCTAAGCTATTTCTTCAGAAAGAATTAAAAAAAGAAAAGGGAGAGAAAAAGCTGCTCTCTTTACTACATGACAGGCAGTAATCCTTATTAAGTTTCTCTATAATCTTTATTGCTAGTACTGCTTCGCACTCCTTTTTCCCTTCGTTCAATGTGAGCAAGTTGAGAGTTCTACCCTGGTGTGCTTTTTCATTCACGCTGACCTTGAGATGACATATTTCATTTTGGGAGAGGCAATATTAATCAGTGCGGCTGCATGAGTATCTCTAATACCTCATGGAGAAGGCTTCCTGCGCTTCCAGTCTCAGCTTCTCTTGGGCCTCTTGGCCCTGTGGCTGCATTACATTACCCTTACTTACTGCACTGTAGTCTCCGTGCTGTCTACTCTGACAGGATGCATCATGGCAATTTGATGACTGCAGTGCATTACAGAGACGTACTCCAGCCAGGGAGTCTAGCTCATGCAGCAAGAAGCAGGTGTGAGGCTAGTAAATGATGAGGACTACGAAGGAGAAATGACATTATCTTGGACAGAAAGGCATGGAGATGGATGAGAGACTCACTTTCACGCAAAGGCTATGCTTGGTCTCTTCCATGTTACTGTAAGGGTTGTGCAGGCATTAATGGGGTCAGGGAACCATAAAATACAGGCTAAGAGGAGACTGTGTATCCAATCCCCAGCTAAGAGGTGGGAATCAGTGACTCAGTGGTGAGGGACGGAGGAATGTCATTCTTGCGCCATTTATATGGCTGCCAGGCCGTAGCTCAGAAGATGAGATTGCTTGGAGTCAGTTTTACAACATCACAGTCCTCCTCCAGGCATTTGTGAAGCATAAGGGTGTATGCTCAGAACATTGCAGATTGAGAACGTGTTTCCATCGAGATGTGTATTTACAGTTTGCTGTTGCTCTTAAACTGGATCGGTTTCTTGTTTTTCATCTGTCACTTCTGGCTTTGGATGACCAAGTGCACTGCTCCTCTTTCACTGACCATTTGCCTTTGTGCTGGAGAAGCAGAGGAACACACTCTGAAGATCCTTAAATCTAAAGGTTAAAGTAGGTTGCAAATGGCTTTCCCTAACTCTGTAATAAGAGGAGTAACAGAGAGAGTTACCCATAAATTATGATGGATTTTTCTTTCTATAGAAGATGTATAGCTGCATTTACAGAGCTTAACAGATTGTGAAGTCACTGCAAGCATTATTCCTCAGCCAGAAGCAAAAGATCCTTGAATATAAATTGGAGTAGGATATTTTATTACTAATAATGCATCTATTTGTGAAAACACTGTACAGCAATGTTGTAAAATAGTCTGCTTTTAAGAAATATGTACATAGCCACAGGAATCACAAAATATTTTATAGCTATATACGAGGTAGAAATATAAAAACAATGCAATAGAGCTGTGCATGTATGTTTATTATAGTATGCAACTGTACTAATCTTAAAGCATTGGACATGTAGTGAATAAAACACAGGTTTCTGGCTTAGAGGACTGGGGCTCTGGGACTATCTGGGCATTGATATGTATTGATGCAGCATCAGATTCAATAAAATTTCACCATCTGTGGCCTTCTGCTCCCCTCTGACCATATGCACATTTGCTTGAATGGCTTTAATTTCTGTAATTTTGAGAAAACTTCAAGATTTTAAATTCCATGAAAAAGGAGGTTGTAAAACTCCCCTCCAACTCTTTCCTCTGTGCGTTGCTGTCTCTGAAAGCTGGGCAATACATTACATAAAGGCTACTGAGAATCAGGATAGAAAAGCGTGTGTGTTATTTCAGTGCTTTTAGAGATGAGTATCTCAAATGCCCAGTGAACTAGTTTGTTTAAATTGCTGCTCTAATAAATCCCTAAAATGCTAAAGATGGTGAAGATGTGAGGAACTATAGACCTTAACTGTAATGTGCATCAACATTCATGATGCAGTCCTTCTTGGATCCCTGATAAATTAGCTGGTTAGCTGCCCTTAATCTTAATCATACCTAATCCTAATTATAGCAGCCTGGGCCCTGTAGGGACTGGAGATTTGTGGTAGGAGCTACACAAGGACAAAACTGTGGAAACCAAAGACTTAGCAATGCAGTTAAAAGCAATCTGTTCCTGTTCTGTCTCCAAAACAGCTCGTCTGAGGTGCATTCGGGGGGAAAGTGGGGCCGTGCGAGCCAGTCGGGCGGTGGCTGGGGCAGGGGGCCCAAGGGGGGGCGGGGGGAGCCAGTCGGGCGGTGGCTGGGGCAGGTGGCCCACAGACCAAGCTGGATGCTTCTGGTGGGGAGGAGGTGAGCGCCTGCGAGCCCCAGGAGGGTCCTGTGAGCTGGGAGGGTTTTATGCTGGAGCCAGGCCAGTTTGATGGGATTAAAACATTAAAAATGATATCAGGGGGTCACTGTGGAGCGGAGGCCTCTGGCACCTATGCCCAGGTCGAGTGAGGTGCTGCCGCAGAGCAGGGCGGGGACTGACCGGGAGGAAGAGCCGCCAGGCCCCACGGGTGAATCACCCGCACTCACCCTTTGTCTGGGTGCTGGTCAAGGCATTTAGCCATTTTCTCTGAGGTGATCCGACAAGATCGTGGCACAAGGAGGGAAGGACACCTGCCTAGAGTTGGGGATTTCTTTTTCTGCGCATACCAGACTTGGTTCCACTCCTGAGGGCAGGTGGCTGCTCAGTCCCTGTGGCTGTGTCACCATCCAGTGCGGGTCATCAGTGCAGGCGCCTGTCAAGTCTTGCGGACCAAGTGGCACCTGCCATCCTGGCCCTCACATGTTGTCTGTGGCCTGTGGTGGCAGCAGCATCTGATGGTGGGGGCCTCACCCCCAAAAGTAGCTGATCGCCATAGCTCAAAGCTGAGAAAAGTGCTGGCTGTAGAGTCCTGCTGTTTGGCCTTTGGCCTGGCAACACCACCAGCCCCATTCCCTCCAAGTGCTAGCCCTCAGTATGCCTCTCCTCCATTGTCTGCCCAGGGCTGCAACATCCCAGGGGTTCTGAAAGTGCCCGGTTACACGGTAGGGGATGCAGTCATGCCTGGCTATCCCTGGAAACATTTACCACTGTCCTTTCTCCCTACAGATACGCAAATAGTAACCCACACTGCAATCCAATCTCCTCTCATTGAGATAGCCGCAGATCCCAGCTCCTACTAATCACACTGCCCGCAGCCATTAGCCTACGTGGTTGCCGTGTACGCAGAGGGTGAGCTGCTCTCCTCCCCATTCTGCTAGCACTGATGTCACTCTGGGCTGCTCCTGCACACGGTGTGTCTGCCTTCATGAAGGACTCTTAGCACCTCCTGAAAGCACCCAGGGATTTGCTGGTGTTTTATGGCCTCTGTGTGCTGGTCGAGGCAGAAACCCAGGCAGGCTGCCAAAGGCTCCAACGTGATCACACTG
>NW_009707565.1:23171-55531 GCF_000703405.1 Apaloderma vittatum
CAGCAGGAAAGCAGAGGTACAAGGTCACAAACACTGTAGGACACATGCAACCTCATGACGTGGAGACCAATGCATTGCAATGCAGGTTATGTAGAATTTGACCCATGCCTTACCTGTTTTTTCACCCCAAGCTATCAACACTTGAAGATGCGAAAATTTTATTCTTCTGCAATGAGGGTGTTACAGACCTGTGCACCATGATACCTTTGGCAGGACAGGTGGGCACCAGGGGGTCTGTACAGTCTTGCACAGGGTTGTTTTCTCCCTGATACTTCTTATTGGGAAAAACATGCATTAGGGGATATCGAGAAGAGAAGTAACTTGACCCTTTGCAGACATGGTTCACAGTTAAATTCTTTTTGCTGAGGAAGCAAATTTTTCTTGCTGCATGAAATCCACCTCTGTGCCAGGGTGCAAGGAAGCATCTCACCATTTTGCTGAGTTGGCACCCAGAGGTGAATGACCTGCTTGGTGAATATAAAAAGAGGCTTTTAAAAATGCTGCTTATTGAGCTGTGGGACAAAATTTATTTCTCTGAATTTAAGGTGAGTCTGTAGTATTGAAGATGTCATGAACGATGATACATGGCTAGAAGTTCACAAAGTGAGAAAAAGTGCAAGAGGCAGTCATTTAGTTTAATGTGTTTAATTTGTGGTATGACATTGTATTTCATTATTCACAGACATAGTCCACATGGGTTAAAAATCCCCTGGGGGCGAGATAAATCAGGAAAGTTCTTGCTTAAATGTCATCTGTGGGGACATCCACAAAGTAAGGCAACTGGTAATTCCTGGGGAATGCAGCAAAGAGAAAAGTGTAAAGTTCTCAAATTCTGAGTAGTTACTTGGTATCACTTCCTAATTGGTATAAGTACAATGAAGACGGCAAGGCACAAAGAGGGTTAGTGAGGCAAAATTCAGTTGCAGACAGCATAGAAGCTCCTTGAGTCAGCGCTGAAAACTTCATTTGTCCTTATTGCTGTGTGCTGCCAGGACTCTGCTGTGGTGTACTCTGTCATACCACCTCCTACTTGAATGTGAAATAGTAGGTTTCAACAGGCAGCCTCTTTCTTCATGGGACGTTACTCCATTTCAGCGGCTTTATATCACTATGTGCTCTGGAATTTCTGAAATGTTCTGGGGAACAAGTGATGACTGCTTGGATCTGATTGTGGAGAGGCAGAAAGAGAGCAGCTCTTTATGTTCAGCTTTACTTCTGGTACAGTTCTGGTGTGGGGAAGTAGCAGAATTGCTTTTTCCATGAAGCACTCTTACAAGCATCAAACAGCAGGTTTCCTTCCCATGACATATACTGAGGCAGGTTACAACAGGGTTTGTTGGTTATGTCACATAGTGTGATGTTGTGTGGTAACACAGTGTGACAACAAGATGAGATGCAAGACCCTGTGTCAAAGAGCCTGCTTTCAAAATGTAGCGTGCTCATTATCATGCCACGGTGCAAGAAACTTTTCACCCAGATGTTATATACTCTCTTGTTGGTCTGCTCGTCTGCTCCTCTGCTAGGATTGTATCTCTTGAGCTTATTTGCCATGGCTGAGCAGGGGTTGAGGAGAGATCAAAAAGGCACTGGGAGAAGACCCTATATTTTTGCTACTTTCACCTCCTCTCCCACACCCCTGTCTCTTTAAGAAGACTAGAAGTGGCGTCAACAGCTCTAAATATGTTGGTCAGCATTTCTGAACACTATACTGGTCCCAATGTCATTGCTCCAAATTCACTGGATTTGGACAGGAAACACAGGTAGAAGTCTAATGTTTAAGAAGAAATGCCCTTAAGTCCCCCAGGGTATATAGCACAAGTTTTTCTCCCTGTGCTGTTCTGGTGATGGCCCTCAGCTCCGTCCCGTGGCCTGTGGCCAGGCCTGTGGTGTTAATTATAATGCCTCAGGAAATAAGGTAATTGTGCAATATGTTAACGAATAGTATCCCTCAACCCAATAACCACTTTCTATTTCACCTTATTACCTTTTCCAGACAGGATCCAGCACTTATGTTGCCTGAATATAGTTACCCTGCTTGACTACATGCATTTATATCCATGCATTTAATGGGTATAACAGTTTATTTACCTGTTTCTAATGATTTCATTTGCAGTCAGCTCCATTGCTTACAATGGTGATGTATGGAGACAATATCAGTATCACTTCTACTAAACTGACACAGGCGATGCAGAAAGATGCTGAGCTGATGTAAGTAGAAGTACACCTAGGGTCCTCATGATCTAGAAGGATGGAGATAGCCTTCAAAGGACTATTTAAATGTCTAATTGCCAACTTAGACTTTCAGCACATTTATCTTTTTGTTGTTTGTTTTTGGTTTTGTTTGTTTGTTTGTTTGTTTGTTTCTTTTGGGGCACTGCTACTTCTGCCAGGAATGTCTCCATTGCTTTATAATTTCTACATTTGCATCTCTTCATAACTCTGTGGAGAAAGCAGTCCATTGTTTCCTTCTTTGTTAGTGAGATTCACAAGGCAGGTGTACTTCCATGTGTCTTCCTGTAATGGTCCAATCTGACTCCGAAAACAGCATATGAAACCAAATCCCCTCATGCCTGGAGAGGATGAGAGTGTTGGGGATAATTTATGATATGTGAGAGGCCAGGGTTCAGATCTGCTTTTGGCTGGTAGTAGAGCATGGGGGTATGCAAGAAATTCCATGTTATCTGGGATGCTATGAATCATTATGACTGCCTCTAGATGGTGGGCTTCTGTTTTGCATTAAAAAATATTATGTGTAGTGGAGACTGGAATGTGACTTTCCCAGATGCTGGTATTGGGCTCTTAGTACACCAGCCATTTAATTATAGTCTTGATGAATTCGCAGAAAGACTTAAGCATTGAAGTCTCACTCCTAAAGAACAGCAAGCCCAGACATTAAACAAACTAATATACTACAAATTAGGAGGTACATAAAACTAGCAGGCATCAGGTTTTCACCAACAAAGTTCTCCAGCAGTCCCTAGCATCTCCACTTCTAGGCAGGTCTGCTTCGTTTCTGTTCTGCACTGCCTTGAACAGAGGAGTGCCTACACCCCTACATGATCCACAATCCCTCCTGCTCACGTTTGTCACCTAGGGTCTGAGCCTGAGGCATCCCAGAGCACACAAAGGACATCAGAACTTCCCCTTAAAAGTCACATCCGATGGTTCAGACACGCAGGCAGAACATGAGACACACGACCTCCACTTCTTTCTCTACTAGAGGAGGTCTGAACCCTTGTGGCAGGTTAGATGTCTCAGGGTGGGACACTGCTGCCCTGCTGCTGTGCATGGTGGCTGCAGGACAGGGTAGGTCCACTCTGCAAGGCTGGGTGTGACGCCAATGTGCGGAGGTGGTGCGGAGCTGGCTCTGCCACCCGGGGACCACCAGACTTTGGGGGCTCCTCTGGGAGTGGCTTCTCCAGGACGCTGCTGTCTCAGGGCTGGAGGAGGTCACCTGAGAAGGATGGACTCTCAGGGAAGCCCAAGTAAAGAGTGCAAGTGCCCTGGAGATGGCCAGTCTTCCTCCAGTCAACCCTTTAATAAGAGGGACTGGAATAAGAGGGCAGATCAAACTCCTCATTTTGAGATTACAGGTGCTTCTTTTCTTCTTTGTAAGCATATAGAGGACTATCCATGCCTTGCTACTGTTTTCATATCAAACAGAAAAGCCCATGACCCACCATTCCTAAAAGCCTCTTGAGAGATGGCAAAGGTGACTGAGGTTGTTAATTTTACTTTCCTAGAGCTACTTGTGGGTGGGAGCTCTAGCTGCAACTGTATTTAATTAGCCACAAGGACCTCCAAGCTGACTGAGCAAAGGCATCAGAAGTCCTAAAGAGAGAATTTATCTGGGAAATGTGCTGTCAAAGTGCTTCTGTGGTGTGGGCAATAAATGACCCTTTTGAAAGCAAGTGACATTGGACTTTCTGCTATGGGGTTTGGCCTTTTCATGCTGCGGAGACTTGGGAGCCGCAGTTGCCAGAGGGAAGCTGGGACATTTCTCTGCAGCTAATCTTTCTGGATTGACATAGTTAGGACTGTCTAAGTGGGCAGTCATGCTCTCTTTAGTCTGACAAAAGAGATAGGTGAGATGATCCATGTGCTGAAGAAGCAATTTCAGAATGACTTGATATAAAGTTATGTAGAGTGCTAGGGTGGCCCAGTTCTTGAGAAGGTGAGATTTTGGTTAGAGAAGTCAGGAAGTAGCCACTTATAAATGCTTGTATAGAGGAAGGCTTATTTGGGAATATCTCAGCCTTAGTGGGATGAAGGAATAGGAACTGGTGGGTTGTTTTTTTTTTTACACTAGACAGGGTTGAAAATATTAAAAATTAAATACATTGAAAACCTTCTTCTTTGCCTCTTGAGCAGAAAGAGTTCACATTCCAGTAAAATCAAGTTGTTTAACCATGAGGGAATCTGAGAAAATAACCAATTAGTAGAACAACAGAAGGTGGATTGGTTTTTTTTTAAATGGCCCCAATTTCTGCCTGTCATGTTCGGAAACATCCAAACCAAAATAGAAAGCTTCTGTATCAGTGTGCCTGTGATTATATGTTATGCTATCAATTCTGTAAGATGCGAAAATATGAAGGGAGATATAGATCTCAAGCAGAGTGCATCAATAACAGTGGTGCTTATAGCGAGAGAATCTATCATCCTCTGCCCTTTCCAAGTCCCGTGAGATGATAATCTCCCAAGAAACTTCCCTAAAATGCTTCCAGAAACTCATTTCACAGTGGCCAATTATGAAGTACCTCCTTGGGAAAGCAGGTGTTTATGCTGGATTAAATCTGGCAGACTAAAGGTTCAGTCATCCAAACTGCCTAATTCTCTCATTTTACAATCTGAACACAATAAAAATAAATCTATGCAAGCCAAAAAAAAGAGCATCAACCATATATTTTAAAATTGTTGGCAGGGTTTCCCATCAACTGTAGCACTATCTGGTTATCGGTTTTACAGTGGCTTGAATTTGACCTGCATGCAGAGCATTATCTTCAAGCAGACACCACTTGAATGGGAGAATTTTAGTCTGCATGATGATTTTATTATTCCTTCGACTATCACAATCAAGGACATTAACATAGAGGGCACACTTTGAAGAGGTTATTACTGAGCTCTCATAATTTGTTTAAATTTCAGATCTTTTTCATGTAGCTATAGAGAGAAGACTTTCATGAGCTTGAAGACATTTTCTTCTGGCTGTTTCTCATTTCCAAGGAAACAAATAAGAATGACTTTGAAGAGCTGATTAGTCTATGAGCTAATTTATGGATTTTTTCACAGTCTAGTTCTTTCGAGCCTCTTGCATGGAGCTGATTTTTGATTGGAATAAGACTGTAGATTTTAGTCAACACAGACAGGATTTTCAAAGTAGCTTAACACTGGCTGCAGTATTCTCCTCAAGTTTAATGGGAGTTTTGCTGCTAATTTTAATGGAAACAACAGCAAGGGCTCTCGAAAATCCGATTTTTCCTACTTGCTGAATCCTGGTGTTCACACAGAAGATTTATTTAAAGCTCTTTTTATGAAAGAACAGGCCATGTTCCATCAACAGTAAGTCGGTACTAAGATATTTGATGGCAAAATCTAGGTCAGGATACTCAGGGAAAATTTTGTGCACTGTGTAGCAGGGAGAGGGAAGGTGCTGGTATGATCGGGAAAAGTCCTGATTCCTTGAGTTCTGCAGGTGAACATAGACAGAAGTGCTAATATATGGGATATGTCACAGCCTCTGCTCATGGTGACACTTCAAAGGATTCTCAGATTTTCTATTCTGGGGTATATTTGACTGCACAGCATCTTTGGAAGATAGCTAGGATGAGGCCTCCTATAAAATGAATTTGGAGAAAGCTTGTTGGTGTTGTTTAGAAGGTGGTAAGTAAATATTCCACACATACTGATATAGCATTACTCTGGCATACAAGAGCTTTAAATTCCAGGACACCCCACTCAGAAATCCAAATCCAAGAACTACGAATGTGTGATTAGGTGGTTTTCTTTGATTTCTTTTTAATTGTTGTTGCTTTTTTTTTTTTTTAATGAGAAACAGCTAGTTTGGGAGCTTCAAGAACAACTCCTGACTAGCAATCCTGGGAGCACATAGGTGTGTCCTTCTGACATGGAATCAGACAGAAATGTCTCATGTAAAATGTCTCATAGTCAATTAATTTCTGCTGTATGTAGAACTTTACCCATTAAAACCTCATCTGGGTCCCCGGCAGACTGCCTCACCTTTGAGAACTTACCAGCTCCATGTGCAGTGAGTGAACATGAAGTCCAACACAATTTTTGCCCGACCAAATAATTACAAGAAACTGAATCTTAGAGAGCATTTTAGACTTTCCCTTTCCCCATTGTCCCTGTTTCGTTCTTGTGGATACTAGTAAAGAAAGCCATCAAAGACCCATTAGAGCAGAAAACCTGCACTGTCTTTTGTTCTTGATATCTTGAGCCATATAATTTTATTTTGTAGAAATAAAATGTATGTAGAATATAACATTCTAGAAAACTGTGTGTATAGCTCAGAGGCTTTGAGAAAAACAATCCTGTTCCTAGCACTGACTGACCCGCTGGATGGCCTTAAATATTTTGGTCCCCACTTTCCACTCTGCAAAATAGAGAAAATAATTGTTTACTGACCTTGCAGGTCTAATACAAGATGATCCTCTCCACTGTGCTCTATTCAGACAAAGTACTGTTGTCTGGCTGGCAGCTTGCAGTGTTATTGCAGCCTGGGGTACTTCTACCATCTTTTTCTCCTCTTGCATGTGGACAATTCTTTGAGGCTCCAACACAGCAGCAGCTGCTGCCCCATATTCCAGTGGCAGCACTTTGCCCTGCTAGCAGTGATACTCACTTTTTCCCTTAGTTTGTCTTAGCGGGCCCAGAAGTGGGAGCTTGTGTTTGCCTGGCTAAAGGTAAAGCAATGGATCTGAGGTCTGTAAATGCTGATTACTTCAGAAAAATAAGAGAAAAGGGGAGAATAAGGCTCATGAATTTTAAGACAACCAAAATGTGTTGCAAAGGAAATATCTTTCATGGTTTTTGCCTTCCTTAAGTATCCTGGTACATTGGAACAACAAACTATAATGTAGAGAGTGAAGCAAAGTCAGGCAAACAGATAAATTGATGTTATGAATCCAGGACAGGATATGTCTGATTATCCTTTGCAACTTAACTGATACGGTTTGCTCTATTTATGGCTGAGCCATTCTGTGATCTTACAGGAAATTGCTTCCTGTACCTGCCATTCTTAATAAATTTTTAAATTCATGGCAGCCCTAGGAAAGTGGATTATAATAAAATAGTTTATGCATTTTTCTGCAGCTTTTAAGGAACAGCCTTAATGATGGTTATTGTTGACGAGGGCATTACAGAGCATTCGTGTAGCAAACACCTTGAATAGCTTAGTGTTGAAAGCTTTAATTTTCCATTTAATAATAGTGAAACTAGTTAATACTAATTTTATACAATCACTTCCTAAGCTTCTTAGAAAGCATGCAGTCATGGATTTAGTCTGTGCCACGGGGGAATGCCATACATCATGAGGCTCAAAAAACCCCAAAGTTATTAGAGCTATGTGTAATATTTTACATCCCGCCTCGGATCCACTTTGCAAGACCTCTGATTCACGGGCAATGATTACTTACCTGGAGATGGCTGCAGTGATTCCTGCCGCCGGCTGTCTGCCCCACCTCTCTCTCGGAAGTTTTCATTCGTACTGTGAAGGTGGCTCAGCTACTTGGGAGGCAGCTGTTGAACCAGCATGGTTCACAGACCAGTAATATTAACAGAAAAACTGGCACTGGCTTTGCCTCTACTTAATACACCAAGCTGTAATTTGCAGTGGTTCAATTAACTGCCACACTAGGAGCTGAGCTGTCTCGAAGCAGGGGCAGGGCTCGAAGATAAAGATGGGAACCCCTACAGCCATCTGCTGCCATCCCTATTCATCAGCCAGATACCCAGATCTGGGTTGGGGTTTGTAATCACGCACAGTGGTTCCTACGTGTATTTGACCAGCTCTTTTCTCTGACCGACTTCCCACCTTGCCTCACGAGACCGCCCCAAGGTTCTGTGGTCTCACTGCATCCCATCAGTATTTCCATGGGGAGGAGACTGTTCTGCCTTGGGATTAAGGACCACGTGGAGCACTAGGGCCTCAGGAGAGATGAAATATGCTTTCTTGCATGGGGCTGGTGCAGAAACAGAGCCCTACATGTGTCTCGCTGAAACCTGCTTTTGAGGTTTCTGTGGTAACTTCTTCAAAAGCAAATGTCAGAGGGTAATACTGGGTTGAGGATTTCACAATTCACTCTTACCTAAGATGCCCAGCCAAGGGGCAGAGTCAATACTGTGTTATTTAACCAGCTTATATGGGACATACCAGCCTGTTACTGGTTCATGGGAAAACCTCCCCGTGCCGTGGCTGTCTCACTGCTAGTGCCAATAATCAACACCCAAGACTGCCTTGCTGCTGGAAATCACTTACATTTTTTTTCCCTGCAAGTCACTCACAGGCTGATGATCTTTCGTGAACAGTCTGTGCTTTCTGCCTGCATTTGGACCCAACAGCAGGACAGAGCATCTCATTTGCCATCCAGTCAGACAATAACTCACAGCTGCTTTTAGAAAAAAGAGGGGAAAAAAGGGTAATGAAACCCAATTTTGAGGGCTTCAGCAGCTCCTGCTTTTCACTGGACATGTCCTTCTGATCTCTTTTCAGATGCCAGTGAGGGAGATTTTTTGAAAAGTGTGGCTGATGTCGTAAGTGTGTTCTTCAGAGCAAGGACCAAAAATTGTTTAAGTGGAAAGAGCAGGCCAGGCTCATGCTTGGTTGTGGTAACCAGCCCTGTCAGCCCCAGTTACTGCCCTCCCCAGAGCAAAATCTGTTGGAGGGGGAGGATCCTCCTGCTATGGATGTGCAAGAGGTCTGAGCCCTCCATTGTCTCTGAGTTGGGGCAGAACAGAGGGAACAGAAGAGGGTTGGTGGGTGGGATGCCCAAGGATGGGCTGAGAGGGGATGTACAGGTAGACAAGGGTGTTTAGCTTTTCTGGCTCTGGTTGCTGAGATGGGTAGGAGCTGCTCTAATGTCAAGAGTGGGAGGCAGGGGCATGTGGAGTTGGAGACACTACAGTGGGAAGTCTAAATCATGGGAACTACAAGGTGACAACCATGAGACTGAAACACGACAAGCAGAGGGCTTTGAGAGGAAGGCACCTTGTCTCAGGCTGTGTTTAAATTTCCTGCAGGACACCTCTATTTCCTGCCACAGTCCTGGCTCTTCTTGGCTTTGAAGCAAGACGCACACAAAACCTACCATGAAGTTCCTATCTTTTTCTTTTTTTTCTTTTTTTTTTCCCCTGCAGGAAGCAAAGCAGTCCTAGTTGCATATTCAGTAGTAATTTACATGGTTTTGGTGAGTTACACAAGATATGTGGAGTTTCTCTTCCCTAACTTGAATGTCTTGCACAACTAGTCAGCATAGTGTGAATTGTCAGTGTGAACCGTCAGCCCTATGATGATCAGGACTACCAACTGCAGTTTGCCCTGACAAAAGAGACAGCAGAAAGACAGCAGGGTTGAGAACAGGCAACAAAAATAATTAAGCACGGACAGACTTCCCTCAGGAAGAAACTGAAAAGAATAGGACTACTTTGTTAGAGAGCAGATGACTAAGAGCTATACTAATTAATGAATGGGATAGAGAAAGTCAAGGGGGTGTTCCTGTTTACCCTCCTGAACTATAAAAGAACAAGGCAACATTCAATTAAAGGGGAAGCAAAAAGTATCAGGTGACAAACCCCACTTTGCTTAGGGTAGGACTGAGTTACGTTTGAGGAGTCTGTCTCACCACTGAGCATGGATGGAGCCTCAAGGACTGCACAGTTTGTAGACACTTAAGCAAATGAATCCCACAGTGTGGCTTTTTCTTTTTTTTTTTAAGGAAATACTTGTTTACATTTAAAATGAGGGTAAAAATAGGAGACGGTATGTGTTTGAAAGTGTCAAGATTTCTTTTTCTAACTGCTGGTTTCATAAATGCTGGTAAAAATTTCCTTTGTGGACAAATATATGGTTTTTTAACATCTTTCTTTACTGCAGCAGAGTGCATTTTATTGTTTCCAGCAGTCCTCATCTACCACTATCTGACAGTTATATGGTCATTTAAGATGACATTTTCCTTTGTGCTAATTTCCTGCTATTAGCCTCCTAGTATGGGATGTCTGATTATTGACTCCTTTGCTCACAGCAGGTATAAACATTGCCATTACAGAAACTGGGAGCAGAAACTGTAAGAATACAATGAAAGGTCGATAAACACTCAAGAGAAAGACTTTCGCCTCCACAAAGAGATATATTCATAAGACAAGAGACAAATGGTGAAAAAAAGGGGAAAAGCATCTAACGTTTTAGTTAGTATATTGCGCTTAGAGCAGTAGGTTGAAACTGGAGCTGTATTGGGTACTTCAGATATACGGGAATGCTCTGTCCCAGTGCTCTAAAATAGTACCTAAAACTCAATCCAAGGTGTTGGCTCACAGCAGTCAATTCATCTTAGATGCAGCAGAGAATTTCAAGGCTCTCAGTCAACTAGAACTTGAATTTTCTGAGCTATTCTATAGTCTTGCACAAACACGATATGACTCCTAAAGGCTCCAGTTAGGAAAGGGAACACAAACCGAGCTGCTCACCTTATTGAGATGATACTCAGCTACCAGAGTAAATATGGGTGAGGTAGAAACAAACTGATTACTAACCACATGGGAAGATAAAGGACTTGGCAGAACTGGATTAGTGCCCAAACAAGCCTCAGTAATGAGAGAGGGTAGGTTTTCCTTGCTTGTGTAGTGGTCACATACTGACATATAATCACCACAGAAACTCACTGTGTGCTTGCAGGGCTCTAGGATAGTTCTTCTGGGACTAGAGGTCATGCCCCAAGTGGGTTACAAGTGGCGTCCTGACTCAACAGATACTAAACTGTTTGGATTAATATTTAGAATCATGAGAATGTCAGAAACTGAGTTATAACAGGGAAGTGTTTGAGAACTGCTGTGTGAAGAGCTTTGCCTTGTAAGATGTTGCATACCCGGCATACCTGTCCCAGCAAAGTCAGTGAAGACATACCTGTGCACTGAGTTGAGCATGTGCTTAAAGGCTTTGCAGGGTTATTGCCAGCACACATAGCTGAGAGTCTTGGGCAGTTTCTGGTACTTCTTTCTGCCACACATTCAAAAATCGTTGGATTCAGTGAAGAAAAAAATTTATTCAATAAAGTTCTAATTGAAAATTTGTTTTCTGATAAATATGAATAACTAATATCAAACTTTCCAGTGGTCTGAACATTTCAGACAGTTTGTAAGATTGTAAAGCGGGAAACTGTGCAATGGCCTGAAATATCCTAGTAAGGAGTGAAGAGGCAGGTGGGAGTGCCAGGGATATATTCTCTCACTATGCTATCAGCGGTGTTACAATGAAAGTCATACTTGGCCTGAAGAAGCTAAAGACTATATTTTCAGAGTAGCTGCCTGAATTTTAAAATAAGCGGCTTCACTTTCAGAGATGTTGATCCTAATGGTTGTATCTAAAAGGTAGGGCCAGGAGGGTCAGGCAGATGATCTCACCTGGCTACCTGAAACAGGCCATGTCATCTAACTCAGTAATTCTTTTGTTTGAAAGAATTCTTCTCCTTTGCGTAAGCAAATGCAGCAGAGCTCAGCAATATATGCTAGTTTTTCAGTTCCTTAAAGTCTACAGTCAACAAGACTTATTCTCTTGATGGTAAGTTTAGAAACTAGGAGGTCGTTCTTGCCCAGTGTTTCTCTCTCCAGTGCATCCAGGCAGTTCTCAGCTTTACAGCGTTTTCTTCTATTTTGTTAATACTGTTTTAGTTTCCAGCCTAAGTCCTTCATGTAAACTCTTTCTACTTTTTTACTTCCTGCAGCCTCTATGCCCAGTTCTCCATGTCCGGTCCTTACTGTAAAGCTCATGAAAAGCAAATCAACACAATAGAGCGGTGATCTCTGGACTTTGCCTTAAATGAAACTAGAAGAAAATATACTGGGAAATGGTTGTGAGAAACGAGTGACATTGAACTAGAAAGTTCAGTTGGAGTAGAAGACTGCAGGAAGATTTCTTCAGTCAGTATTCGATGAGAAGGTTAATTTTTTTTTTTTGAAAAGGACAGAGGCTTAGTGATTTGCATGCTTATTTTCTTCTGTTTCTATGTAAATTATGCTACTTAACAAATCCTTAAAAAACACCAGTATTTTTTTTTTGTTCGCATGACCATATTCAACCTTATTTATTGATCTGACTACTACTGCTTCTAAATATTCCTTCTATTTGTCTCATATTTCCAAATATTTTCCAAATATTTCCAAACATTTCCAAACATTTCGTATTATTAAAATTTCACGTCTCTGCAATTTTCTAACTGATATTCTATTTGGATCAGAATGCAGGAAATCAGGAGAGTCTGTTGTGCTGACCGAATGAAAAAATTCTACAGGATTCTGAGATTTATTCCTCCCAGTTGCAAAATTAGTGTTCCTTTGATGATTTTTGTTACGTCACGTAGCATACTTGGCACATGGCTCAGAAATCTGACATAACAAAGACTTTAACATGTACCTGGATTTAGATGTCAATCCAAATTTTGTCAGAACAAATACTGCTGACAAACAGCCGTATATCCTAGGATTTTCTGGGATATATTTTTGAATGCTTGAAATTCACAGCATGTTTCCAGTCTTTTGCTCTGAGTTTAAAAATCATGACTTACCAGTAAACTAAGATGAGATTTCCTTAGCAAAATATGTTCTGGGTCTTGTAATAAAAAGATTTCCATCAATGTTGAAAAGTGTGTTCAGTGCTAAAACTTTAAGTTCTCTTATGGTTACCTGCCTTGTCACTGCACTTCTAACGAGTCACAAAAATCTAGGTTCTACCTAAAATCTGATTATTTTTCTCCAGATTTGCTCACTGCATTGCAGTTACTCCAGAGGAGTCAAATGAAGAGAATTACGGGTAGGATTTTTTTGTGTGGACATTTTATTATTGTAATTTAAAACCTTTATCTATTAGTAATCTGAATTTTCCACTCGAACATAACTCTTGAAAACATCAGCCACACAGCAATAAAGCAGGTGTGATGATCTGCACCTCGATTTATTCAAACTGATAACCCTGTGTGAAAGCGCTTCAGTTGAGCAGTATGAACACAAGCACCAGAACCGGAGAAGAGCCATGACGGCCTTGACTCCAACTTCAAGGTTTAGTCTCGAGGTTGTGTGACTAAGCCATCACTGGGTGTGTGACACAGGGTACATGAATGTGTGCCACAGGCAAGACATCTAAGTCTGACCTAGTCAACAATGAATCTTTTATTAAGTTGATGGCAAGAAGAGGTTGGGGTGAAACTGCATCTGACTCCCCACCGAGCGAGCCTAAGGTGATCGGAGCAGACTTGGGTATTTAACTTTTGAAGAGTGAAGTGGAGGTGAAGGAGCCCCTCCTATGGGGATTAGTGGCCTATCATGCAAACCTGACTTACAGATGTAGCAGGGTCAGCACTGCCACATTTGCTGAAAACAAAGATACTGTATTGCATTCTGAAGATTTTGCTTATCTGGAATATTTTTCAGAGCTGTAGTAACTTATTGCAGTCCACAGTAACAAACTGCTGTTTTCTGAGGAAATCTGAGCTTGTGCAATTCACTTCTAACAGAAAGTGTATTCAAGGTTGAGACAGTGCAGACTTCCCGTGCACCCAGAAAACCTCTTTTGCAGGCCACTGAGTGTTAAAAGATGCTTATTAACTTCTCTACTTTTCCGGACATCTCTGGTAAATGGAATGATGGGGGCTTTACAGAATGATCTGTCTTGGCAGTATACAGGCTTCCTTCTTGAAATCCAGCTACTGCTGGCTGTGTTCATACCAAAACTGGAAAATCAAGACATACAAACAAAATGTTAGGAATAATTTCCAGTCCCTTGATACTGGTCCAAAGCTGCAAGAAGTTCCAGCCTGAGGATCATATTTTAGTGTATCGTTAGTAGTTGGCTTCTTTAAATTCCCCTAGGTGGGCAGTTGCATCATTTAAGCATTAAAACTC
Source organism: Apaloderma vittatum (assembly GCF_000703405.1). Classification (NCBI taxonomy): domain Eukaryota; kingdom Metazoa; phylum Chordata; class Aves; order Trogoniformes; family Trogonidae; genus Apaloderma; species Apaloderma vittatum. The sequence goes on from NW_009707565.1 coordinate 37,299, forward strand.
TCCTGTTTATATCGGGCTTCTTCTAAACTAAGTAAAAGAGTTCATGCTAATGAGAAGCAGTCTTTCTCTGGAAGAAAGAAGTCTAACAAGAACGAGAGATGACAGCACTGGGGGAGGCAAATTGAGTCCCATGGAGACGATAGTCAGGCAGTAAACTGGTGTCAGAATCAGCACCAGAACCAAGTTCCAAGTGTACCAGATTAAGGTATTCTCAGCTTGTGTAAACTGGTGGGCTGGAAAGCAGAGTTTGAAGGAGGCTGTCAAATGGAGAAAAGAGGAGTTACCTGCTTCACTGACTTTATCAATCAGAGGTTCTTGCGAGAGAGCTTTCTCTACAAACAAAGTAGTTTCATTAACAGTAGTGGAAAAGAAAAAAAATAAAAACATTTTAAAAAAAAATTAAAACATTTTCAGCCTAGTGTTGAAGATGTTATACTTTCACAGTATGTGTATGTAGCAAGCACAAGATGCCAATGCTTGTGTTCACCAGCAAGTTTCTCGCAAAATGAGCTGACTTTGCAGTTTGTGATGGCAAGTGTTGCAATGGTCAGAGCCTCTGTTTCATTTCTCTGTGAAACACCTCTGAGGCCCTTTAGGCTAACTCTTTATGTGATCATAGACATCGCATTGCCCAACTTTCAGGCACCCTGCTGTCTCGTGGCATCCCCAGCCCTGGGTTAGGGACTCAGACTTCCTTCCCCCAGCAAAGCTGGGGGATCATTAAGTCTCTAACCTCTAACACAGGATTTAGCACTTGTTTTGCCCAACAGTTAGGCCCCTTAGACAGGGTGCCTCCCTCCAGGACAGTCATGGTATAGAGTGTATATGATGAAAACCTCTTCTGTTGTTAGAATTTGCCCCCACTATCCTTTCCCATTGAGGAGAAGGACATGTCTTCTCACTGGGTACCAAGATTTTCAGAGGTAGGTCTCTCATTTGGGAGACAAGACACCTGTTTTCTAGTTCTTCCACCTCTTAAGTTGATAGACAAGGGCATAAATGTAGATATCCACCATTCTAAAGGCAATCACCTAAGTATGTCTTAAAATAGGATGGTAGCAAACATAAAATCACTTTGTCACCGGAGGTCAACTCTAGGAGGCCTGGCCATAAAGTTCTACCCATATATAGAGTATATCTGGAAAATATCTCTTGGTTTGGGACCTTAAAGACAAGTGGGAGAATATCTAGTTTCAATCATGTCCAGACAGGATTTGCAAATTAGTTAAGATGCTATCAAAAAGCTCGATATTGTCAGAAGCAAGAGGCTACTTCTGGCATGAATTTGGTTGCCTGTAGCCCTAGATGTCAGCTGAGCAGAGTGTTTAAGATCTTAGTGATAGTAAGATGCCTCTGAAGCCCTGCTGAAAGTAAGCCTTTTTTGAGTCACACCCTCCTTGCCCAGTCTTGCCAGTATTTTATTTCACTTTGCAAAGAGTAAATACAAGTCTCATTTGGTACTAGCAAACTCTGAAGGACAAAATGTTAATGTCTTAATCTGAACATAAATAATTCTCTTCACTAAGTTTAAAAGGCTGTAAATTTTTTTTCTATAGCATTAGCTAAAGGCTAAAACTGTATTTCAAAGCCTGACTGGCTAATTATAACATGATGCTCTTTTAATGGAGAAAAGTAGTTCTGCACGTGCCAGGACAACTGTCTTCTCTGTACTGACATCTATTTCTCTTCACAAAACACAACTATGCTGGACTGGATAAATAAGAAGTACTCTGAACTTTTTGTTTATTTTAGAAGTGAGACATATGTTTATGGGAAAAGCCTTCTGACTGCAAAGATTTTGAGGGATCAGGAAAATGCATGAGTCCTGTTCTTTTCCTTTTGGGACACGAGAGCTGACTTCTGTTTATAGAAGTATACTGTGTGCTGTTGTCCTTCAAGGGAACTAACAATTGTCTTTCCATTGCCCCGTGCTTTGTGCAATCCCTTACTGCAGTGCAGATAGGATGGACCTTCATGTACTTGTGACAGTATGCTATCCTAACTCTGTGCTGCACAGCTCTCAATTATAGCACCTCATCCAGGACAACAGCAGGCTGGACAGTCCATGTGGAGTGAGCTGGAGCTGAAGAAATGAACCTTCCCTCTCTAAAGAGGTATTAATAAAATGCAGGCTGTAATAAGAAGGGAGGTGGTAGAGGAATGCAACCTTTGAAGAGGTTAATGACCCACCTACCCTGCAGGTGAACAGTTCTAAGAAGTGGTGTGATATTCTAACCAAGGTGTTTCTTTATGTCCCTTATATTGTAGGATAAAATCAGTTTATGGTCCTCCAGTAGCTGAAAGCTGAATGTGAAGTCAAGAGCTTGGAAACTGGATGGGGTCTCTAATGTGTCAATAAGTACAGAAGAAGTGTCAAACCGCTGAGATACACCAGAGATTGCCAGATATACCATAGGCTGCCCCTGTGGCATGAAATATCTGTCCCAGTAGTTATTATGTCAGTCAAAATGGAGGAATAAAAGCACAATCTCTGCAACAAACCATACCAGAATACTGCTGATCTAGTTATGAGTTAGGACTATTCACTAATTAAGATTTACAGGATCCATTAGCGATACTCTTGAGGGACAAAACTGCAACATCTGCTCTAGCCTGGCCCACTGAGGCTGGGTTCATGGAGGTGCTGGAAACATTTTCTCTGCAAAGAGTTAGTCCAGCCCATTTTTCAGCTGAAAGATTAAGACCTAGCAAACTCTTGTTTCATTCAGCAAGCCCTTCAGCTGATGGAAGCAACAGGATATTCTAGGGAGATTGCGGGTCACCATTTCATACATAGACTCTTGTCCAATTAATACACCTTTTTGTTAACCACACAAGCAAAACTCTATACTTGTGGGAATAGTTATGCAAATTAAATCTGTCCACAAGAAACTTCTTATTCTATTTCCCCTTATTTTTGAAAAAAGAAAGCAAGAAAGGTTCTGCTCATTGCAATCTAACTCCATAGCATTCACCTGATCTGATGCATTTACCCCTGATTTACATCCATATGAATGAGTAAATGAATCAGGCCCTAGTTTGGAAATACGTATTTCTATAGAACCGCATTCCAAGAGGCCTTAATTTGCTGATCCTGACTCTGGAATGCAAGGAAGACTCAAAGTTTGGCAAAGTTGTAGCCAGATGCAGTGTACTTCTATGTTCACACCCTCCCTAATTATTGCTCTTTAAAAATAATAATAAAATGCAAATAACTTACACCTGGTGAAGCTGGAAAGGCAAAGAAAAGCAGTAAAGAACCTAGAGGTTGTAGGAATGTTGTTTATTATGATTATTATTATTATTGTTGTTATTATTATTATTGCTATTTTTAATCAGATGAACACATACCTGTCTAAAAGTTCCTCAAAGATTGTCCGCTATTGCTTTGGTATCCCCTTTTAATACATTGAGGCGATGTCCTTCAGTTGTGTTACTTAACTGAACATATGATGGGGGGTGGAGGAAGCTGTGCAGGGAAACATGCTAGAGATAGAGAGAATTCCCACCCACACAGTAGGCATGTACTGTAATAATGGCATAATTATGTGCAGTTTGTTTATAGCTGTCTTCCCCTAGCATCAATGCCTTGGGCTAGAAGTGAAGCAGGATGGGTCCTGCAATCAGTTTTCACAATCACGTTTTCACCGCGATTTGTCTTTTATTTCCCATTAGAAAGCAGAGCATGTCTACAGCATATGCAGTGGCTTCAACTCTTCAGGATACTGTAGATTTGCTTGAATTTGGTGACGGAAGAAGTGTTCAGGGTGACTGGTTTGGATTTGTCTCATGACCTGTGGACTTAGAAATCTAAGATGGTTCTCAGTCCATGCTCCTAATCTGCCCAGAGTTGCTCAGAGTTGGATCAATCTTGGCCTGAGACATTTGCCAGCCTTTCAAATATTGGGATGTGGATAAAAACGAAAGCTAGATGGCTTTTTGTGGTGGAGATGGCAAAGTAGCTGTTACTGCAGTGGGCTGTTCTTGGTGTTTTTGAAGCAGGTTAGAAATTCTTCCTGCCACTTGCTGATAAAATTGATCAAGTCTTGATCTTGGCATTTCAGTATGCGCCCTCAAAGTACTGATGGTAAAATGCTGATGATTTTCCTTCTGCTGCCTTCTAAATTTATTAGAGGATGCTGTAGGCTTCGTGCTGATATCATTTTGTGTTCAGCTCAGCCATAGCCAGCCACGGATGTCTACGCGACACTTCATTTCCATTGGCACTTAGGAAAACATTTCTAGACAAGCAGAGTATCCACATGAGGAACTTTATCTTTGTCTTGCAGAAGGCTGCATACCAAGCCCATGTAGTCAAGAGGAGAAATGGGAAGTGTTCACAGATTAACTGCAGGGAGGTCAATAAACAGACATTGGACCGGGAAACAACTGGCAAACTCCTGAGATAATTTTTGACATGATAACCACACCTGCTGCATTGGATCTGTCACACAGGTTGTGAACTTTGGCAGCAAATGCCTTATTTCATATGCATTTGGGCAACACGTGACATGATGAGGAGCATGATTTGAGGTTTAGTGAATATAGCTTTATCATGGAAACTCAGAGCAACCTGCAAATATCGACTAATGAAATACCTCCGTTTATATGCAGAGTAGACAAGAATGTGCACATCACATGCTGGCTTTGGAAATGCCTTGGAAATTCAATAGAGCTGTTATTTAAAGAGTTAGAGAAGCAACAAGCATGAGCTGACAATGAACAATATGTGAGGCAGCTGTTAACATCACCTTACATGTGCAGCAGACATCCCTTTCCTGAGGATGTTATAAGCTGGAGTGCTATTTTAATCAGGTATAACTGTCAAGAGGAGTGTAGAAAGGCATGATTTTGTTATCAAAACTGTTCTAACCAAGCTGGAATGAAAAATCAGCTTTGCCACATTAAGAAAGTTTATCACAGATCTCATGTAAAAAAAAAACAGTTTGGGGATATATAATTTCTAATCGGTTAGATCGTCCTGATGCCAATGTCTTGGTTTTGGCAGGGGGTTGCTGGAGAGATGGGGCAATGGTGAGCACGCAGAGTTGCAGGCAGATGCCAGTCACTGCTGTGAGCATACCTGTTCCCTGGAGTGCTTCTTAGGTCAAGTGGCAGGAATGAACCAAAAAATGGGACTTGACTCTCATTGGGGATTTTGACAGAATGAGTTCATTTTGGTGCAAAAATTATCTCAGGCAGCCATTTCCGATGGGCAGGCTTTCTGCTGAAATGCAGTTGCTCTGCCTCGTAATTGTGTCCCTTGGATCCTATCATGGGTCAGTCCATATGATCATTAATAGTGGTCGTCTTCTCTTCCTGTTCCCACAGCATATGTTGCAAGTTACCTAAAGCAAATGGGGGAATCAAGAATAAGTAGCAAGGTATGGTGGGTTAACAGAGATTTAAGAACTAGTATTTCATAGAATAATAGAATGGCCTAGGCTGGAAGGGACCTTAGAGATCATTTAATCCAACCTCCCTGTCATGGGTAGGGACGCATCTCAACTAGATCAGGAAACACATGGGGACCGATTTGTCTGTTTGACTTACTTTCTATCAATGATTTACCATGGGGCCTTGGGTAAGTCACTTCATATTTCTATGACTCAGTTTCTGCTTCTGAAACTGCCTGCTGATCTCACTGGGGTAGTTTTAAAGCTTAATTTACTTATATTTTATAGCACTTTGAAGATGTGAACTACACCATATTATGGGAAACACTGGGACTCATAAAAGAAAGAGTTGGTGTTGCAAGAGGAGGTATGATAATGAAGTCTAAAGTCAGAGACTTAATACCTCACTTCTTTGCTGAATCAAAGCCTAAGACTGCAAGTTCTTTGAAACAGACTCTCCTCAATTAGAGGCCTGCTCAGAGCTCAACATAATAGGGCTACGACATAGCTGGGGCCCTTGTGTAATAAATGATTAGGAACAGAAGCTCAAAGATGGCACCAGCTCCAGGAGAGCTACAGGTTCCTGTAGGGTCCATCTCTTTCTCTCACGGCTCTTAGGTTTTTTTATTATCTTGAAATCTCTGTATCTTACTGCTTGTTCCATTCTCTAGGTCATTAAAGCATTGTTCATGCTATAAATAAAGAAGATGAAATTACAGGGTTCTTATACACATGCTAGCTAGGAAGCTGAATGGGCATGAAAGGGCTTCCTGGTTTCCTTCCAATTCAAAATGTTATTGAGTTACTATGTAATCAGATAAATGAGTTGTTAATCAAAGTGATGTCAGCTTGGGACATACTATAGAAAAATGATTCCGTTGTAATCAGAACTGTATAATTAAGCAATGAGGCATGACAGGGCTTGAATTATAACACGATAATTTTCACCTCACTTCTACTGATGAGGGCCGTGGCTGTCTGCCATCCAAGTACCCGACTATGTCTTGCTGTACAACAATCCCAATGCCGAAACATCTGAGGTAAACTGGCATAAAAATTATTCTTTCATCTTTACCCGCTCCCCCTGCTTCAGGGTGAAGCGTTTCTGTGATCAGCTGGGTCAGACTGAGCCCAGTGCATCTGGGAGTGAGTTTGGCTATGTGCCTCTCTGCTATTAGAATATTTATGTCTTGGATGCATTTTGTTTAACATGAGTTTGATGTGATGGTTGGGTATGGGATTCATTACAGGGCCAGTGACTTGATGAATAGCTACTATTAGTTACACTTCAGCAAAATTATTACTGTGGCTTCTTCTGCCACAAAAATGGTCTCTCCCTAGGAATGCTTAGAGTTTCCTAGACTTAAGACCCCTTCTTCTCTATGTCTGAGAAATTTAAATGTGGAATTAGCTTAGACATTCAGAATGTTTTTTTTTCTACCATCTTTGGGAAAGGGAGAAAATTGGACAGACTTAAAGGAAGAGCTCTGAGGAAGCATGAGAATAACATGGGCTTTGGCAGCCTCTTCCATGAACAGGAGAGAAGGCATCCTGTGAGCTAAAATTACTTTTTCAAATACCTACATACGGAGCAGTGACCAAATGCTGCAGTCACAGCTTGGGCAAAACTCCCAGTGAAAGCACTGGGTGTGCTTCTGAGTCAGCAGCTGCAAGTTTGTTCCACAGACTCAGTTTGGAGGTGAAAATGCTGGGGCTAAAAAGTTCCCCTTTTAATGGAGGGAAAAGCATCACATCAGAAAAATAAAACTGTGCCACTTCATTTTTCCCCATCAAGTGCTGGCTTTGTTGAGGGGGTGAGAAATATTACGCAATTTAGCCTTTCCCTCGGTGAACTCTCTCCCGTCATGGCACCATCAGCCTTGCTTTGCAGAGGCATTCCTCACACCATTGCTTTAGGAGTGGGATTTGCTGGTGAGGTGATGCCAGGCACCATTAGCCACGTGGGAAAGACTTCCAAAGTCTGCTTGTGGTTCATGATCTCTGTGGCTTTGGCAAAAAAAATAAAGAAGCTATACCCAAATGAAGCATTTTTACACCTTCTCCAGACTCTCTTCCAAAGCGTCTCCTGTAATGGCAGTTCATGCAGCCTCCTGGGCAACTTTGTCTCCTTGGAGGTGGAGCTGGGCTGGTCTGTCCCGGTGCTGGCAGGCACAGGCAGCCCAATGCAGATGCCTCCTGCCTCGAGACAGAGAAGGGCAACTCCGGGCTCCCATGGCCACTTGTCACACCTGCACCAGGCAGTTTGGCTCAGGTCCTCTGTATGACGGCTGCAAGAGCCTTTATGAACTCCAGTCACGACCAGTGAAGCACATCATTGCCCCAGTGTTGCCTCTGTTGCAAAAATGATGTGTGCTTGGCAATACTGTCAGGAAACTCTTTTCCTGAGGCTAAAGGCATGCAAAGTGAAGCTTCCCTTCTGACAAACAAAATAAAAGTATCATATTCTTGGCTGCAGTAGCAAAAATGCTCCTGGCCTATTAAAATTATGTCACTGAAAAAAGTGTCTCTGTGTTGGCTGTACCTGTAAATCAGTTCAAGTGAATGGTCCTTTGAAACTCATTTCAGCTGATATATATGCTCTTGAGGATGAATGAACTTTTGAGCTGCTAATGCTGCCATGTCGCATAAGTCAAATCTCTTCTCTGGATACTTGAATCCCACGATGATAGTAAAAACTAGAAATTTACATCAGCATCAATTTTTTGAGAGCTTTCACTTTGGAAGGCAAGCAGTGTCTTTCGGCTGAGTGCCTGTCAAATGAGTGCAGTTGTGATGGAGGAAGAGAGGGATATTATTTTTGGTCCCTCCTTTCAGTGCTGGCAGAGGAAGCTAGCTTAAGGGATCCTACATTAACAAAAGAAGAGTTAGAAAGAGGGCAGTTATGATAAAAGCTTCTCTCTGGCTTATGATTATATCCATGTTTCTTTGAATGTGGCCACCAGAGAAGCTTTAATTATGACATACTCAGAGTCTTGCCTGACTTCCTTTCCCATAGTAAAGAAAGTAATATATCTGGAGGGAAAACGGAAGCTTCTCTGGACCGATAGCCTGGACAGTAACAAAGTTTTCGGGGTAGGATGTTCCAAAAGCTTATGTGTCCCTGTTAGTTACTTTTCCTTATATCTGATGACAAAAGGAACCAGTGGTACTGAGGGTGATATGTCAGTAACTGGTGCAAGAGGAGGATGTTTTCGTAACATAATGTCTGACACATGGGACTTCCTGCCATGTGATGCTCTTGAAACAAAGCCTTTTTCAGCACCCCGAAAGCCTGTGAATTTACTGGCACTATCTGAATAGAAAAAATACTGACCTTCACAGGACAGGTTACATATCAGATATTAGGTAGATAGGGTTAGGAGGCAAACAAGCATATATTGCTGACATTTTAATACTTGCTTGGATATGCACATGACTGACCTTGTAATGTCAGCCCATTGCTAAGCAGCCAGCTGACAACTTCGGTTTGGCTCTTGCATGGTGCAATGTTTTGAAGGGCGATTCTTGTACCCTCTTTAACTGTATGCTCTGTGCAGATAGATGCACTGTGGTTCTGTTGCATAGGGGTTTGAGATTGGATGCCCAGGGCTGATGCGAAGTGAACAGTTCCCAGAGGAATTTATCCTCTGCCCTCCGCATGACCTGTTTTATCTACTGCAACTTTGATTTTTCCATCCCTGATTGACTGATTATATGGCTGTTTTAATTTGCTATAACTATCAGAATTTGTCAGAAAGGCTGGAAAAGGAGAAATGGTTCTTCTGCTGGAAAAGGAGCATCCTGGCACTTGGGATACTCTCACAGCACGGTTTGTGAGGCACTGAAATTTCTAGCAGAAGGCAACAGTAGGAAGAAAGGATACCTAAGGCAGGCCATGAACTGAAAAAGGAGTGCATGTTTTATACTGGAGGCACGGAATGGCTTTCACATGTTGCTATATAACCTAGAAGCGAAATCCTGAGAAGAAATCAGATCTAGAATTTTCCATCTGCATTGAATTCCTGGCAGGAAGGTATTCAGTTGATGACATGAATACAAGCCTTGACCTCAAATTTCTTTTTCCACTAGACTTTCTCTGGATGCAGGGTCAAGCTAGACTCCTTTGTGACTGTGCGAGGCAGGCTGCTGTGGCAGGGAAATGACTTGCGTAGTTTAGCTTTTCCATTCAGATAAGATTACTAAATGACTGAGATCTGAAGAGTTCACAAAATTCACTTTTGTTAAAAAATTTAGCAGTGCCACCTACAGGAAAGTGACGGGAAACCCAGCGATTGTCCGGGCAGATGCAGGACGAGCTGTCCTCTCCCTCCCCTGCGAAAGCAGCTTTCTCTGTCAGTGTGGTGCTCCCCTGATGAGCAAGTTTCTCATCAACATCAAAGAGAGATCTGCAAGCACAGATAGTGCAGAATACCTGAGTACAGAACTTTGTCCAGAAACCACCGTCTTTGATAGCTATTGCCTTTTGATTTGAAAAGCCTCCTCTTTTTTTTTTTTTTTTTTAAATTTTTTCTCCCCCAGAAGAGCTTTCCCAAACACTGTGCATTGCATGTATAAACTGTAGTCCAACTCCCAGTGGAAATGATGGCAGCTTTCCACTGAGTGCGATCCAGTCCTTAATGCCTTTCACGTATGCCAATGAAAACTCTTTACATTGCATACTAGCACTCTTTAAAAGCTCTCGAGCAGATAGACAGATTAGATTATTTAGCACTATACAATGCAGCATAAGTGGTGCTGGTGAGTCATTAAATGGCATTCTTCCCTCTGACTCAGTGCAGAGTCAATGCCTGAGCATGTTGCTATGGGTCTCTGTGTTGTTGGAGGTGCTCTTTTTCAGACAAGAAGTAAAAACCAAGCTTCTGACCCGCTATTCTTGTTACAAAACCATTTGCCTGTGAGCCACTTGGTTGAACTTTGCAGATTTTTTCGCCCTAGAACAAGTTATCCTTAGCTTCCAGTAGAAAACTATTGTTCTCATTGCCAGAAGGAAGCAGGATTTTGAGTTATCTGGAACAAAACGTTTTAAAAACAAGAATGGGTTATTGCAAATACACTGTGGGGTTTAAATCCCTAATATTGAAGGAAAACCTACACAGTCACTTACTGCACATTAATATTTAGTGCTCTGGTTTTGTTTACCACTTCAATGACTGTTTTCAATTACTGTTCCCTGCATGAAACCATTTTACTCAGGCCTGCCACATATGCAGAAGAACCAACTTAGAAGATAACTACTCTGTTTTGCAGTAATTTTCAAGTTTTCAGACTGTTTTTTGTTCCTTTACTTTAAGACACCGGGTGCCTAGAGTGTGAAAGTCTCTTTTTTAAGCCTCATCAATCTTCCTGGTCAAAAGATTTCATTGCAGTTCTTTCTCAACTGTGCTGGCAAAGGAGTTTCACCTGGCTCTTTCATCTCCTGGCCGCTGTCCTAACCACCAGGATGTAAATTACATGACTCTCTTGCAAAAAAAAACTTTCTCAAAACTTGATCTCTCGACAAGAACACTTCAGTTTTGAAATCTCACTTTGTGGAAAACGTCCTGACCAGCTCCGGTATGCAGTCAATTACAAATTACATAAGCATCCCTGAGATGTCCGCATAGCTCCTTCTGAGGAGAGGAGCTGCCCAGGCAAAATTCCAGCATGCTTCAGGGTGACTCTATTCTCTTGGTAATGCCCTAAACTCCCTTCTCAAGAAGATAAGTGGTTCCCTACGCCTTTCATTGAATGTAAATCCACTGTGGAGTAGAGAGTATTTGTCAGTCAAGAACTGGCATTGTTTAAGAAGGTGGTGGATGAACCTTAGGTTTGATGCCATCCTTTCCTCTGTATGCCTTTGCCAAGCTTGCTTAAAGCCTCAGAGAAAGTATTCTAAATCTAATAATTGGGATTACAGGGAGTTATTCTAGTTTGGGCTGGTGCAAGTGAGGTGATCCGTTCCACATTGCTAAGGATTACAGAGACGCAGAGGGCTCCTTAGAGGCACACCAGCACAGGTCAGGTGGAGACCAGGGAGTAGCAGGAGTAGCTTCTTTCTTGAGTGTACTTGTTTCACAGTGTGGTATTCCTTATTAGCCCAAAGACTGCCTTTGTCTCTTGTAACATTTGTGCCAGCCCAGTATGATAGTTAGCTTATTTTATCTGTGTTCAGTTCTTCATGTTGCACATTCTTATGTGGTCCCAAAGAAAAACAGATACGTTGTCCCCCGTGTCGTCATCACCCCTCAACATTAAAATAAGGCTTCATCTGGGATAGGCATCTTAATCATCTTCCTGTGCTGTGGTTATTATCTGTAACTCCATTTAGTATCCGTTAATGATTAGCTATGAAATACAGAGTATTCAGAAAACTAGACTTTTTATTAAGAATCATTCAATCAAGGCAGGTTAAAGAAATTATGGCAAAATGCATGATTACTTAGAGAAACTATTTTTAAGGGGGAAAAGCTATATTTGGGACTGTGCTCACTGATAGTCTTAAGTAAAATTCACAACAGCTGGAGGAGCTATTTCCTCATTGCTTTGGACTGTAAGTTCAGCTGTGTAGATGCTTTCTCAGAACATAATTGTTTTCATATGAATTTGGGGGGGGACACAGAGCTATTGAAATTATTTCAGTTGCCTAGGGAAGCATTCAGAAGTTCCAAAGGAAAGTTCTATTGCAAGGTCACATAGCCAATAACACTTACCTCCTGAAAGTCCTCTTGCTTAAAAACACTGTAGAGCAGGCTGATTAATGCCGAGCAAAGCAAGACAACTGACATTTTAAAATGCTGCAGTTATGCCATGCAGGGACTAACTTGCATTTATTATATAAAAGCATGCTTAACATGGTACATTTTTCAACTTAGTCAGAGATTTTTCTATACACCCACTAAGGGGCTGTTCCTGTAATGAAGATTTGATAAATGAGAGAAGCTGGGAGGAGAGCAACAACCTGTGTTTTGAAGAGGCAGAACTAGCTGATTTGGGCTCAAGGGAATTAGAGAACAGGGCTTGTGACAGAGCCAGGACCCCGATGCAGATGCCTAGCCGCAAGGTAACTGCAGAGCTGCTCGTTGTCCTTGGTGCCTTTTCGGTGCTGTGACATTTGCGTTGCGGCTGCTGCCTCACAAATAGGGCTGGGCGAATTTATTGCTGGAGATACTTGTGTGTGCTGAGCTGAGTTCTGCTGAATTTACACCATGCTGGATGAGACCAGAGTTTCGCCTTGAAGCTTGTGGTTTATGTGATATATAGCACATACAGCTAGTAATGACAAAAAATCCTCTAGTGCCTTCCTCTGAGTTATTTCTGGTTTATATGCAAAGATAATAAACTTTCTCAGTATTTATATCCTGGTAAATGAAAAACACTCTGGGTATGTGATCAGGAAGAGAAGTCCATCACTTCTGTTCTGAAAGATCAGCCCTAAAATTCCTCGGTATTTTGGTGCAAATTTTCTCCCTCTCTAAGTTGACTGCGAAGCATTTAAGGAAGAAGACATAAAGATGCTGCAAAACAGATATGTGGTTGCTAGATTGAAGTTTGCTCACTGTTCAGAAGGGGGGTGAGTGTGAGATGACTCACATACATATCTCCAGCAGATCAGGCTTAACTACTCTGAAAAGCAAACTGCAAATGATCCTTCCCTATGTGCAAATTCTACCCTCTGTCTGCAAACACCTGCTGGTGACTTCAGCGGGAGCCATGTTTTGGGAGGCAGGATTTATATCTCCAGACTTGATCACCAGGAGGTGTTGTTGCAGGAGCAAAAAATAAAAGGACTGCCTCCTGTGTGAAAGCCCACACATCAACTCCTTGTAATATCTGGGCTTCATTTTGGCTCAGTGTTTTTAATTTGGACTTTCCCAGATAGATGCAGACACCACCAAGCGACAAAAATACTATCAGATGAATGAGCAAATCATTAATCTAGAAAAAGTGGAAATGCAGAAGGGAGAGCACGTGTAGGAAGAACAAGGTCTGTTCAGTGCCTTGCTGGGAGAGAGGAGCTTATAGGCTTGTATGTGAGTGCGTCTTGACAACATATTGGTGATAAAAAGATTGCTGTGGTGTTGTGTCACTGTTCCTCGTGCTCTTTCCTTGGGGAATATCTGTAACTGTAAGAGCAATGCAATCAAAGCCCATGACAGCTGCTCTGCACTGAAATCTGTGACTTCCTAGGCCTGAAAGCCTCCTGTCCTCCCCCTGGGAGCTGGAAAGCCATTCTGTCAAACTGTAGCTGTTGCAGGCTTGCCTCCACAAATTGGGAATATACCTCTGAACTGACATACGCTGCAGTCTCTTGCTGAATTCTCTGCCTACCCATCACTCAGGCTACATCTGAGATTCAGAGGCAGGAAAAAAAGGTGTGAATCTGGGAAAGCTGCCTAATCTTCCAGGGCAGTGGACGAAAAGGTTTTATATGAAGGAAAGTTTGCTGCTTTTTAAAAAAGGCAATTACATTGCCCTAGCAGAAATGAAAAAGAGTTCTCACAGTTTTTTTCCACAATGGCTATGAGTAATGTTTCCAGTCGCTTGGTTTGTGCTGTGCATAATGAAATATAAATACTGCGTGGAATGCTTTGTCATAGAAAAATATTTATTAATAGCAGATTTGCAATCATCATCTCGTCTTTGATTTGAGCAGGTTTTTTTCTTCTCATAAGGTTCTTTCAGGCTGCTGAGCTGTGACTGATGTGTGCTTATTTCGGTTGAGTCATCAGTATCATTAATATTATCTTATTTACCAATGTTTGTCATTTTATAGCATTTAACTGGTAGAGTGACTCACCTTAGAGAGAAATGAGAACATGAATATAACAGGCTTTTTTTTTCCTTCTTCCCCTTTGGCTTGGGATAGGAATCAAGATTGACCTTTGAGGCACAGCCTGAGTCATTCGGTTATCATATTTACCTCTGCTGTTGTGAGATTATTACAAACATCCCTACACACAAGGTAAGAGAGCTAGAGCTTTTGTTCACGCTTTTGCTTGGCTCTCTGTGGCCCATGTAGAGGGGGACATTTTCAGTAGGCCACTGGGAAAAGAAAGCTCTCGGTGCCTCTCTCCATTGCACTGGGGCAAAAGGAGGCAGTAGAGAGGAGACTGAGGAGGAGCTGAGGAGGAAGGCTCCTTGGAGGAGCCAGCATCCTCACCCTGCTTGAACTTAGTGAAATTTGCTCAAGGCGCTATGAAACATTTGCATTTGCTTTTCAGCTCAAGTGTGGGAACTGACTTAGCAGAACCTCAGCCAAACCTGCTTCTTCACAACTAGAAACAACCCTTTCCTCTTCATATCTGCCTGGTATTAATTACTGTAGCACACCACTCGCATCACAGCAACGTGGGCCCTTTTGTAACAGGTGTTGCAGAAACAGCCTGAGAGTGCCACCAGTCCCACTGCTCCATAACTCCTTGTGAGAGGTGGCTTAAAAGAAGAGATCCAGCAAAAGACTTAAACATCTAAAAGTCAAGTGATGAGAGTTTAGAGCAGAATCCAGAGCCCTCACTGTCTCCAATACGTAAGAAGAGTTGTAAAAAATAGATCCTGTAGCGTCTCCTTCCTGGGGACACTTTCTGCTTACATAGCCCCCTCATGGCTGTGCTGTCCCTCCAGATGAGGTCTCAGGCAAAGAAAGGTTGATGACCCCAAAAAGATGGTGCATTAAGCAGGGAATTGCCCAGAGTCAATGTATTCAGCATGAAGCTGCCTGCAGCTCATTAGTCAGAATGGCTGAGAACAAGGATGGGTGGTAAATCCCAGCCCCAGGAACCTTAATTTAAGCTCTTCCCTGTAGCCTATTTAGAAACTCTTGCTCCAAAGTGAGGAGGGGGTTGCAGAGATGGGAAAAGGAAAGATTAAAGTTGGGAAATGCACATCCCTTCTCATTATTCTGTTCAGCAAAGTACTTGGAGAGTACCATCTACCCCCTTGTATCAGTCTCCACTAAGCCTCAGGTCTTTCAAATCTGGGTATAGTAGTTAATTGAAAAATTCCCTAAATATGGCAATACAGGCTGCTGTATAGGCATGGGACCTTTCTTTTTTTTTTTTTACAGCCTTGCCACTATGTAGAAAATTATGTCATGTTTGCTCTCTTAGAAAAAGCAGCAATGGTTTTGTGCAAAACTGACCCCAGACAGAAGCCTAGCCTGTTCCTCACAGCCAAACTCCTGAGCTATTGCAGTAGAACTGCATTGATACCACTGTTTCAGAACAAGTGTTTGCATTTCAATGTATAAACTTTTAGGGGAGAAACAGGGCTTTTCACTTCTGCTAGAAGAAGAAATAATTCAGCTTCGAGCTTAGTGGCTGAGAGGGTTAATCATTAAACTGCTGCTCTGTTAGAAAAGCATCAGGTGCTGCAGATTTCCCTGAGGGGTCTGATCCTGTCTGTGAATGAGCTATGACCGAACACCTGGATTCTGGGGTTAGGTTTGAACAAGGCCTGAAATTGCTTAACTTGATAAAAACCTGGGAGTTTGTCAGAAGATGTTGGGTCATGACCTGAGATGTTCATATGGCAGCTGAGCAGGGATGCTCATGTTCACAACTTTGAACGGAGCTTACAATTATTTCTAATGTGGGTGCTGGACTCAGAATAAAAGTAGTATTTGATGATGTGCCCAAAACCATGCAGGTTGGCAAGGGATAGACAGCAGCTTTCCTATGCCTTAGCTGAGTGCTGCGACCCCAGAGACTTTTATTTAATAGCTGTTTTCTATGAATAGGTTATTGCAATTATATTTCATTGCAAACCTTTGTCCTGTAGACTACTGAAATATTTAAGTGCAGTGATTGGATCCTGGGTCCTGAGTTCATCTTATCAAACAGCCACACCCTGCTGCTCTGCTTTTCAGAGAAAGCTCTTGGATAAAGGGCTCTTTTTCATCAGTGTCTCCCTGTTTCCTAATAAATCTGTGTATTTATAGGGCCACTATCTTAAAAGAGCTTTTCTCTAATGTGCTTGACAAGAGGCCAGCAACCTGGCATATCTAAGTAATCATAATCCTACGATTGCCAAATAGAATTTTCTAATTCTGGAGCAAAACTTCCTTTGGTCCCAGAAGTCAGAGTTGTAATTTTCCCCTTTCTTAATTTTTCCTGCCAGGCTCACCCAAGTGCTTGATAAGCCAGAGCTTGATGCATGATAATCTTATACTGTCCAGATAGGACTAACTTTTACAGGTTTCCAAAAATCTTCTACTCTGTTGAGGATATATATGAAGAATGAGTGGAAAAAAATTCTTTGGGTTTATCTATGTATTTTGCGTGTTTTTCAAAATATGGCCATCTGTTGAAAACTTTCCCTATTACTCACTGTTGCCCCACACAGGGACAGTAATTTTCTTTGAGCATTTTATCAAAATTCACTTAAAGCTACATGATAAACTGACTCATCTGTAACCACTTGGAGAACTTTTTATTTTCAACTGGTTTAAACTTGGATGCATTTCAGAGCTGGATTAGGTTATTAAATAAAGCCTTTGCTATGCTGATGTGATGAGCCGACTAGCTGAGCACTACTACCCTTTTATTATCATGTGGGAAATGAAATCGCACACCTAGATTCAGAGGGCATGACTCATGGCTCGCCTATATGTGAGCACAGAGACGGCTCTGTTCTGGGGTGTTTGCCCGAAGACCTTCTGGCTGGGTGGTTGCATTCGCTTGGTGTTATGGGCCACAGGGGCAGGTATTTCTGGCTGATTCAAAGCCTCGCTGGAAGCTTTCAAGGCAGGGAAATCCAAGGAGGGCTCAGGTTTTTCCTCGTTCCTGTGCTACCTCTGCAACAGGTTGATGCAGAGGGCAGAGCGCTGCCATCACTGCTCCCCACGGGCTGCCGTACCGGCAAGGGGGACAGACTAGTGCGTTCTCTGAAATGCTGAGAGCCCACACCTTGAATCTTTAAGCCTTTGGCTTTTCTTTCACAACTGGAGAAGGATGCATCTATACTAGAGGTTTTTTACTGTGAGTTGTCCGAGTTTAGCTCAAGACTAATATTCACCAGGGATAGTCTGGCTGTTATTGTAACCCTGTTCGCTCTCTGCAAACGCCCACTCTTGCTTTCACTGCCTTTCACTTGGTGTATTCCACAACAGCCCCAGTAATCATTCATAGGGCCTAATTATCCTAATCTGCCTCCTTTTCTGACTTATTAAAGCCTAATTAGTTTATAACAACCTAGAGGCTGGAGGTAATTTGGAAACTTGGACGAAAAAAAGCCAGCAACAATTGAACTGCAATAATGAGGCTTCAAGAGAGCCCAAGTCCACAGCTGCGTTTACACTGCCAATTTTTAGGAAACCTGGATGCACCTGCCCAAAGAGTGTAAGGAAACGACAGTGGTGTTGCTCTAGGGCAGGTTAAACAACTTGGTGCTAAAGGATGCTACAGGCTTTCCCTGATGGTTCCCTGTGCTGCCAGTACGCCGTGTGGTGTAGCCACACTTATTGGTCTGTTATAGGTGTGTGATAATGCTCCAATGCGGCCAGGGTGCTCCAGTCTTGGTTAAGTACCTCTAGTACCTGCTGAGGTTGGTGGGTAGAAAAAATGGTGAAGGGAGCCTATTAGGTATGAATTAAGGCGGGCCAAGAGAAAACTACCCGTTGTTTGCTGTTGTGCTAAAGGAAGTGCTCGGGATAGAAAGGTGCACTTTGCCTGATGGTAAAACCAAAGGATTCTGATAGCTCTTAACACAGTTATACCATTACACTGATTTGAGAAATACTTGTTGGAGCTAGAGAGACCTATGGTAGTGATATATAAGCGGGGAGTTAGAGCAAGGTAGAAACAAGGTAGGAGGAGTAAACCTCTTCCTCATGTTTCAGCA
>NW_009707565.1:55562-68834 GCF_000703405.1 Apaloderma vittatum
GAACAACGGTGGGGCAAAGAATTGCTCCTCAGAAACTTGTTCTTTTGAGACAGTTCTCCAGGATCAGAGTGACTGCTAGCTATCACTGAGAGTAGTACAAGTTTGTCTTGAGTGGTACGCTTTTAATTTAGCTTTTCGGTATTAGCAGGGTGTCCTGTATAGTACATGTTGTGTATCTGACTTTAAAGAGAAGTGGAAACCTTTGCATCTCTGCATTGTTTAGATTTCTGACATTGCACATAGTAGTTGGATGAAGATCCCTGATTCCATGGGAAGACATGAAGATCTAGCAAATCTTGCCCATGAATATTGTGATTTGGCAGTTGTTTTGAGTTCTCACAGTTCATTTAAATATGAGGATTGCAGAACAGAGTTCAGCTGCACAGACAATTTAGCTACACTCTGCACTCAGTGGGGCGTTGACCTTGTTTTTGTAACAACTCTCAGTTTTTGCAATGCCGATGCTGAAAAATAAATAAAAATGAATAATGGAGAGACTCAAACTGGTATGGGAAACATAAACAAAACAAGCTGTAGCAAAGTGTGACTGACTCATCCCCTCTGTTATCATCCAGATGTTGCTACAGATTTCAGTTTCTCTTGCAGAAGATCTTTGTTGCAGTAGACAAAAATTTAAGAGTTGGAGGGGTTTTTTCTTCAGTGTTACTAACTATATTGTCTTCAGAAATTGGTGCTGATATTCCAGGAATGTAGTGGCTGGGGGAGCTGGCGTGAGATCTCAAGAATACCGATGATGCAAAGCTTTGGCAGCCCTCACCAAGCTGGATATCTCCATTTGCTGCTTGTACCTGGGTCCTTTCGTGCTGGTATATTTGGAAGCTGAGGAATTCTTTCAGAGAAAACAAGTGCTCTGTGACTTTTCTGCCCGTATCACAAAGATGCATCTAATCGACTAAAACTTTCCAGGAATGACAAGGCTCTGCCAAGATGGCTGTGTTGGTGTAAGTACTTTGTGCATCAACAGTGCAGCAGGATTTATGTGAGGCAGCTTCTCATTGTTGGTCTTTAAAATAGAACCCAAGTGTTGAGAAAACCATATAATTCCCCCTTAAAAAAGTCACACATCATTGTGCTGTGATAGAGGAACAATCTGAAATGCAGAACAGTGTTTTAAATTTTTTTTTACTTACTGTTATAGAGTAATTATTGAGTCTGAAACTGTAAACTGCTTCTCCTTTTCTATTCCCACCCAACTCTTCTGATTTTTACACTAACTTGAAAACAAGCCAGACTTAGCCTACCCTTTCACACGTGTTAGGCAAAACCACAAACAACAACTATGCCAAAACTTGCCTGGAACAAGTTCATTAATGCAGCCTAAAGAGACCTGACATATAACCAGAAAAACAGGAAATTATTTTAGCATTTGGGAATCTTTGTTAGAAGAACTTTTCTTTCTTTTTCTTTCGTCTTTTTTTTTTTCTTTCTCTTTCCCCCTTAGGGTTAACATCAGTAAAAGACATTATTTTTCAAAAGCACTAAATGAGGCAGGGAGATCAAGGGCTGGTGCTGAAGGCACTGGTGTGTCTCAGCTGGCTTGGGATCTGCCACGCTCTCCCCATCTGGGCAGCACAAGGGGCTCTTACAGAGAGTGATTCAGAGCATCTAATTCAGCCTCCCCTGGAGAGCAGTTCAGAGGTGTCTACCTCTTTGATGAATGAATTAAAAGACTGAGGGCAATGACTGGTTAATCTAAGGGGAATTCATACCACACACCGAGGTGCTAGAGGCATTTTAATTGAGGGACTTGAAACCCTTGGCTCATAATAACTGGACTCTTCTCACTTCTATCAAGGTGAGCATCCTCAAATGGCTGATATTCCCTAGAGCAGACCTGCAACCTGTTGACTTAGAGCTGTCCTGGCAGGGGGACTGGGCTTTCTTCCAACAACCTCAGCTCAGAATATTTTCACGTATATAAAGCATATCTTTCCATGGGCAGACTTGTTGTTTGCATGAAGGACGTAGTAATTTCAGTGTCACACAGCCTTGGCTCTGGCCCTAGGAGTGTCGCTGGGAATACTGCCTACTATAAAAGGGCTGAATCCACTTCTGGCTACAGATTAGAGGATGGTTTAAGGTCAATACCTTTTTGGGCTCATATAAACAGTCTTCTCTTCTGACTCATGCATCAAACAGCGGTTTTTATGCACAGCTATCTTCTCTCCTTCTGAACGTAATACTTTCCGTATTCAATTGTGGGACTGCAAGAACAAGCTTTGACTGAAATCTAGCTACTTATTTCTTTCCATACTGCAGCCCGAGCCAAAGACCCAGTAGTGGATCCCCAGGGACTGCCCTTGGCCAGAGAAACTCGATATTAAGTATTTATTTAGCTCAGCCATATATCAATTTTTTTGCAAACAGCAGGGGGAGCTCAGATTCTTTCTGAATCTCAATGAGGCAGAGAAAGTAGTTTGTTGAAATTCTTTCTACTTTAATCAAGGGAAAAAAAGCATTTGTGGGGTTTTTCTTACAAAATTGCATTTTTTTCTTGAGTGTGCCATAGGGAGACAATTAGAGCATGTAAAACAGATAATACAGTAATTAAAATGAACAGTTTTGTAATAGAAGAATTGCTGGTATGCTTCTTGAGAACTGGTAAATGTGAGTATTTAATCTTTCTACTTTCACGGAAGAAGGTCAAAAGCGGTTTTAATATCTGTTTCATGGAATAAGTCCCCAATAGGTTCTGAACATGGGAATGGCTGAAATCACTATTATTTAGGTGAAAAGTAGACCAAACTCATCCTTTAACTTGGCTGTCCAGACGTGACTTTGGCTTGAAGGTGTTTTGTAGTATAAGGCTGCTTTGCTGTCTGAGTGCCACACAAGTACTAATTAATCCATGCTGCATCTCCACAGTTCTGTAGGTAAATGAGCACTACCAGGCTCACTCTGGTGCTGGAGAGCTGTGAACGCATGGCAGTGACTGACACAAGATCACACTGTCAGGACAGGATTGAGAGATTAGGATCTGGCTTCTCGGTATTTGCCTCAGAAAGGCTGGAGCAGTTGTCAAGCTCTTTCATCCAGG
Source organism: Apaloderma vittatum (assembly GCF_000703405.1). Lineage (NCBI taxonomy): Eukaryota > Metazoa > Chordata > Aves > Trogoniformes > Trogonidae > Apaloderma > Apaloderma vittatum. The sequence goes on from NW_009707565.1 coordinate 58,621, forward strand.
ATCCAAAATCCATCTGTAATTGCTTCTCCACAACCCCCTGAGATCCCACAGCTCATCAGATCTCTGCACAGGCAGGTGGGGAGCTTAGCGGGGGCTGGCAGACGATGACAGGCGGATTGAAGAGGTTTTGGATGGGTGTAGTTCTGGGAAGATAGGAAGGATGCTAACCCTCCTCCCTGGATCTGCTCCAGCAGGGAATTCTATGGGAAAGTGATGATTTTTCTATCCTTAATGCCACTGGCTGTAACACAGGGGATATTCCCTTGTATTCCTAGTATGTGCCCTCTGATCTGGAAATTTTCAAGTAAACTCCCAGTTCTGTAGGATTAGGACTGTTCAAGGCTCTGAGAGCAAGGTGAGTTTGCTGCCAGGCTTGTTGAAGGGAAACAAGTAACCCACAGAGCCAAGAGAAGGAGAGAACATTCCTAGATGTCAAGACTCAGCCACAGTTCTTGGTGGTATTTGAGTGACTATATTCTCATGAGTGTCTTTGGTAACAGGCCATGCAAGCTATGGCATCTAGTGCAAACAATGCTGGTGCAGTTTCCAAGGTGAGAAAACAAACTCTGACTAACCAGGAAATGCAACAATAAAGCTAAAACCTTTGGGTTTACTATTAATCTTCATCATCTGCTCAACCAATATTCTGTTATCAATTAGTAGGAACTGGAATTTCTTAGATGAACTAAATATAGATCCATTTTCTTTGTTAGAACTGGCCCAACTTTTAACTTTCGAAAGCCAGCCTGGCATTTCAAGTAGTCATTATAGAATTTATAATAAAGCTGTGGGTGAACAAAAGATCAGGAAGCAGAGAGAGATAGGAGCAGGGAAAAGATATCGGATGTCAATGTCATTGATTATGCTGTCATGGATTGGGGATACAGAAAATACAGTCAGATCAAGGACTTCAGCTTTTCAAGTGGGTAGGAGATGAAAGCTAGCAGAAGCAAAAGTTCGCTCGGAGAGTCTAAATGGAGAAAGCCAAAGCTGGATGACAATCCACATACCTATGTGATAAACTTTCAATTAGCACCAAGATGCCCCAGAAAGAAGAAAGGCCAAAGAGAGATGAACCCCATGGATCCCCAGAACAGGGGTACGGTAAGAGCTTACCGTCTAGCTTGTGTGAAAAAAAAAAAAAAAAGCTTGCACGACATGTGAGTACGAATCATGTGCCTTTCCTGCTCCCTGTAAGAAATGTGTCCTTACACGCATTGCCACATGCAACCTCCCTATCACACGTAATGAATGCCAGACTGCTGTCTGAATGGGTAATGGTGCTTCCCCACCACTTCAAAGTCTATGTATTTCACTACTTTTTTTTTTTTCACTGTGATGTTGAAAGAGATGATTTTTCTCCTTTAAAAACCACAGCCACTGAGAAGTTAATGAAGGGTGCTGTTTTTGAAATTCCCAGGGGGCTGATTCTGCCTCTTCCAGCTCTGCTGTGACTTTTGCTTGGGAACTGGAACGGATCCTCACTGCTGATTAAGACTCATAACCACACAAGTGGCTGAGAAAGCATAGTGGAAGAGTCTGCACCTGACGTGTTGACACAAGAAGATGACACCGGTCTCACCACAGGTTTTTGTGCTTCGTTGCCCTGTGGTGCAGGGAACTAGAATATGGGCAGCCCCATTCTTGGCTTGCATCTTGCTCATGGGCAACCCCAGCTGGGCAACCCTGTTCTTGGGTTGCATCTTGCTTATTTGTATAACACTGCTGACAAATACCAGGGTCCTTTTAGTGCCAAAGCAGTGAGACAGCACTATCTTAGAGGGATCATATTGAGACAGTCGAGGAGGGTGAGAAGGAGTGGGAACCAGCTAAGAAAAGAGCCATGTTAGGTTGTCTTTTTGTTTTTAATTTAATAGCAAGGGAGCAAGGGAGCTTTAGGCCTTCTAAGTCCTGTAGAGAGTATATTAAATAAGAGAAATTAAATAAAAGAATGAAGAAAGGGAGAGTGGTCATTGACAAAGGGGCAGGAAAGGAGGCTGAGTTGAAGAAAGACATCTTGTACATGGTGGGAAAGGACTGCTGAAGGACTGTTGGCTCCAGGGAAGTGACATCCCTGAGCAGCGCCGCAGACAGCAGCCTGGTGTCGTCACTCATGCCTGAATCCTCCAAGAGTGGAGGTTGCTGCCACCTCTTGCACTTCATGCTGGTTTCCCCAGGGTGCCGGCTGCCAAGCTGGTGTTGCTGGGAGGAGCAGAAGCCCTGGGGCCACAGGGAACTTGTTGCCTCCCTTGTGTGTGTGTGGTCTCCCTGACTGAAGCCTGGCCCTGAAGGCTCTGTGGAAAAGGGCAGTCCCTGCTACGACATGTTTCTGCTTCTTTATCAGTTGCTGTGGTTGTTGCCGGTTGCTTTATTGCGAGCAGATGCCGTTTGCTCAGCTTATTGACTGGAAATTGCACACAGCTGCACTGGGGAAAAGTGAGCCTGAATTATGCTACCTGCAAAGGCGATTTAAATGGAAAGCTTCAAACTCCCCTTCATCCTCCCATAACACTATTTAATTTATAATTGAGACACAGATTCAGAAAGCTTTTGAAACATGTGCTTATAGGTAGTGGTGAATTGAGATTTGGGCAAAGCTGATCCTCCCTTAGCATTGCTTTGCAGTTACATGCCTTGCATCTGCCAGACAATATGGGATTATAGAGCAATTGATGCTCCTGAGCCTGCTGCTGTAAAAGAAGTAATGTACTCCTTTTCATTAACTTCTTCAAACACGCCAGGTGTATTAACTAACCCCCTCAAGTCATATCACTATCATTGAAATAACACTTTGAAAATATGTGACTGCAGAGAATGGTTTGCCATTAATTTAGAAGAAAGCATATAGCTATAGTCACAGTGTGAACCTGACTCACTACTTTTTTAAAAAAACCCCTTTTTTAATAAACTGAACTATTTTGGAGTTGAAGTATTTAAGCAGACGGGAGTTCAACTTATCCAGAAGAACATAGTTTCTTATGATGAGACCTGGCTTACCATTTGCTTAAGTTAAAGAAATTAATGATAAAAGTAAACTCAGACTGTAGTTACCACATCAGCACCATAACCACATCTGTGGGGTTTTTTCCTTTTTTTTATAAAAAGAAAAAAGTGGAGCATGATTTTTGGGAGGCAATGGAGGAGACACTTCCTGAATTTCCATATCTAGTTCAAGGGTTTCTAAGCCAGGAGGCAAAGGCAATGGTGGAAAGCATTAAATTCCTCCAGAGGGAAGTGCAGGGAATGCTAGTTTTCTTCTCTTAAAGTGTGAGCGCTTACCCATGGGATGCTCAGGGAGAGAGGAGCCTCCTGCAGTAGGGATCTGACATTAGCTGAAAATCCTCTAATTGTCTTTTCTGCACACAGCATTTTTAAAAAATAGTGATTTAAACATGCAAATTTGCATCCTGTTTTTTAACACATAGTGTTCACAGAAAGTGAAGCAATATGTTAGCAGTCTTTGGTTTTAATGGGTCTACTTAATGAGGTTGGTGCAGTTTAGCTTGTCATGTTCTTCTTAGCAGAAGGAGCAGTTACCTTAAGACCAGCTACCTAATAGAAGCCATTTTGCATAAACAGGACTTTCCTGATCATCGTAGTATTCATTTCTGTAAGATAATGTTCATGTCGAAGTACTCTCCTCATTCAAAGATGTGTAATCACACCAAATTCTGTCTGTCCAGTAGGAAAGCTGGAAACAGAACTAAAAAACATTGAAACACTTTTCCAAGAAAATGTTAATCTGCTCTGTGTTGCAAAATCAGTTCTCATTTCACATTTATATTCCAGACAATAGATTAACGCATCACTGAAATGTCAAAGGACACAATGTCTCTAGTACTTAAATGAAGAGAATTACCAATATTACTGGTAAATGGGAAACCTTTGTGTTTAAGCTGTGATGTGCTTAGATGCATACAGAAACAGCCTTAAGGGACCTGATAAATAAAAATTATCAGAAGACTGACACAAAGGCTTATGCAAAGAAGGTAGGGATCTTCTTCCCCAGAGTAGACCTCAAACATTTCAAAGGAATTCTGGTCTGTGGTTGGTAAACAGATAAATCCTTCTAATCTCACTGTTTATGAGACAAAGAAGAAATCTTGCTGGAGTAGGCTGGTAAAAGTACAATGATCTGAGTTCCTGGGCAGTGCCCGCTATGGGACTCCATTTCTCCTTACTGAGTGTATCAGACTGACGGACTGCAAGCACTGAAACAGTCCAGTGGGAGCCATAAGAATGCTCTGCTCTGAATAGCTCACAGAAAATACTAGGATGGTTCATTGCTGAATATTTCACTAACGTGTTATGCAGAGTAATAAGGAAATATATTTAGTACTTTAATCTGTTTCCTTAGAAATTGATGCTGCCTCACATGATATGCTAGACTGTGGTCTACTGCAAGCATTTCAAAAAGTAGCGCAGACTCTGAAAAATAAGCTTTATTATAGCATATGTGGAGTTCTTGGTTTTCAAACGCCATGAATTTGGAAATATATCTATTTCAACAGAGCAACACAGAGGAGAGGATTTGCAAAAGGTCACAGTATGAAGCTACAGGAGTTTTCTAAGATGAGGAAAACTCAACCTTTCCTTAACACCACAACTCTATTACCATCACCTAGAGTTTTGTGGCTGCAATGGTAACAAAAAAAAAAAGTCATGAGTGGGTAGGCTGCAATGAGAAGGAAAATGAGACTTGGCAATTACAAATTTTGGTCAAACATAACTGTGAAGTAAATGCACAGGGAAGAATCACGGTATTTGGAACTTTTTGCCTAATGGACAATAAAATACGACGTTATAAAACTAGAGAAATTCAAACTGCTCTTTTGGAGAGGAAAAAGGAAATAATCTCTAAACAGTTCAGAATTCAAGTGTAATAAATGAGTACTGCAGTCCCTTTGGGGAATTCAGATGTTGCTATTCTTCAGGTAGATGTTAAGGCGAAGTTTGTGATGGGAGAACAGAAAACAGAAAGCATCCTCCTTGGGGAACAGTTAATGCCTGTTGGACTAAAGGGTTGATGGTCCATCATCAACACTGAATCCCTTGTGGCTCCGTCTGCCTGCTCCCCCCTCCAGCTCCATCTGGATCAGCACTGGACTAAGAGTGGAGATGGGAAGGCAGAGCTGCTACAGACTGCTATTTCAAAGAAGATGGAATCAAGGCTTTTGGCTCACACAAATACTGAGCCTTGTGACTCTGTAGAAACAGGTCTGTCTCAGAACTAAAATGAGCATCTGTTTCATTCTCTGCTCTCTTGTTATTTAGTACAAGTATTTCAAGCACCATCCCTCTAGTTTGTAGTGTTTACTACTACACGATGATATTCTAGGCATCTGTAAAATCCCTCTAGAAATATTTGCAGCTTATTTCAGCCAGAGACAAGAACAGAAATTACTTGAAACATTTTTAGGATGTCTGAAACTACTGGATTTCCAGCTGGCTTTCTGTTTCAGTGCAATTCTCCCATTATAACAGGAGGCCAGAGCAGAGCGACATGTCACCTGGAGAATTCTGGTTTGACTGGGCTGTGAGAGAGCTGATTTTGTGTGTCTTCATCCTACAGAATCCCAGCTAAAATCTGCTGGATCCTTGAGCTGTGTATGATCTCTGCACCAAAGAACTCTGTTCACCTCTTCCCAAGTGGAAGGTGTATCATTCAAAGAATAGAACTTGCAAGCGAGCCCCTCATCCCTCAAAGCTATGTCACTTTTTCTCACATCTCAGTATGTAATGAGCCACAAAGACTGAGGCCAGAGGTTTCCAAGACTAGTTAAGGATGGTTATTCCCCCCCAAACTCATGTGCCCTTAGGCTGTGATTCCACTTTCAGTGGCCAAAAAGATTCTAGGAAAAGAATGTAGGTAAAATATATTCTGTATTTTTTGTACAACCACCAAGCCAGCAGAGAGATTTTAGGAAACCGTTGTAAAGAAAAGCTGAAAAACAGTAACATTCAAGAAATGGGAGGTGGGCAGGCTCCTTTTTTAGCTTCAACAAAACAAATTCACCTCTAAGCCATGTAGCAGTGTGTAGGAGCTCAACATCAATAGCAGAAGAACATAGAAGTATTATCTGATTAATGGGGCACTTGTCACACTTTCTGCACCTTGAGTAGAGAAGGTAAGACAGAAGTATGTTTGTTTTTCAGCTCTGTGATCAGTAGATTCATCCTTCCCGAAGCTACTGCTCAGCTCAAGTCCGTGTATTTTCATCTTCTTTAGAACTGATGATTCTAATCATTGCACCACATATCATTTGGAAACCCTCACCTTTAGTTTTTCATTTTTAGGCTGACTGCATGAGGAAATGGTTACACTCTGAGTTGGTTTCCATTTAAGGAACTTATCATCAAGGAATAGATGAGTATTATAGGAAGATTATATGGCAGATGAAGACTGCATTTCTATCTTGATGAAATGGTAGATACAAGGAACACACCTCTAAAGCAGCTCATTTGGGCACGGCAAAACTTTGTTCTGTATCAAGAGTGGGGCAGCATTGCTTGGACAGCACTGTGTCTGGAGCCTGGTAGGGCCATGTGTTTTCTCCTTTGGTGAGAGGAAGGTACGGTATGTGTTGGTATGTACACACATGTACATGCACTCCTGATAGAACACGATCACCCAACCAAAATAGCAGAACTGAGGAACTGCCCTTCTTTCCGTGCAAGGCCCAGGTAGCTTGCAGTCATCTGCAGACCCTTGCCTTCAGCTTTCCTAATCTATGCTGCCAAAACTTCTTCCCCAAGCCAAGAAATACAGGCTTGAACCCGTTCAGAGCTTCTGTCAGTGGTGGCAGCAGCCTGCGCTATCAGTGCTGGGCAGGGAGATGGCAAGAGGCCAGGGCTGCAGTGCTTTCAGCTCTGCTGCTGATTGCAATGTCTTCAGTGAGTTCAAAATTGGGCAAAATGCATTTACATCTGTGAATAAGAGCTATTTTCTTTTTTCCACAGCCCACATATGTTCCTGCATAAAAATACCACAAGTGGTGCTGTCCTGTGTGTTACTATAGTAAATTATTACCATTGCACAAAGACCTAGGTAGGTTTTTAGTGAACTATCCCCAAACCCTAACCTGATCTATGTTGTCCTGGAAATCACTGTAGAAGGTACTAATGGGAGAGCAGAAGTCATCAATACAGAGAGCTGCTTGTGAGCAAGAGCCAAGCACTGTCTCTTTGAATGGGCCTAGGTGAGCCTCTTTTGTTCCTATCGATGTCACTGAAGCTGGAGACACTCAGTATCCACAGGAATGTGTCCCAGAACGGACCGCAGTATGTGAAATACTTTTATAATTCTCAGTAAGGACGATGCTGTTGCTTGGATCTGGTCTTGTAAAACAGAGGAAGACACCAAATTGTCAGGCTGATCATCTAATTCCCATGTAGATGTTAGGACTGGCAGTGGAGTTAGGGAAATTAAAGACTAAATCTCCCTTGTTCTCTATATTAGAAGTTACCAAATCTTTGGGTTTTGCTTCAAATTCCAAATGATCTTTCTTCCAGGACACTGTCTGAAAACATACCAAAATGATCTTACAGTCCTGTCTGACCGAGGTTTATCACTGTCTCTGCATATTCAGAAGGTGCTTTGTTTTGCAGCAGCTATGAAATAAACACCAATATTTCACAAACGGACATTTGTGGGAATTCCTTAATTTCATGCAACTATACGATATAGTATTCTTGTACGTTGCAGAACTGTGAATTTCATCTCTTTCATGAATTCTGCTTCTGTAACTTACATAAACACTATAAGGCCTCAAAGTCTGCCATTTAGTTAGGTTGCATTATTTGGAAAATGCTGTTAGTAACATCATTGTGACGAGAAGGAATAATTGACTCTCTCTGATAAACAACTTCCAAGACCTTTTCAGTGATTTTTCCAATTAAAATGACAATTTGAATCTTTACTTTTGCTCCATCATATTTAAAAATTCGGCCATTTCTGTTCAAGAATGGAACCTCCATTTTTAGCACTGTTTTTTAAATAAAATTGTTAGATTTTTTACTTTTTTCTTACACAGTTGCATGCAAACTTGAAAACAGATTTGAAATAAACAGAAGCATCAAAATCACTGAGAATGAAATAGGAATCTTTTAAAATCTATGAGAAAGAAACTATTTTGAACTGTAAGACCTCCCAGTGTTTGGATCTTTTCCTCTGCAAGGTCATTAAATTCTTGAATGAAGAAAAAACAACGACTTGCTTTTATATTAATGTGTAGTCAAAACTTTCCTTAATGTAAATCTCAGAATAAATTAATTCTGTGCTATGCTTTGACTCAATGACCCGGTGGTAATCTGGAGAGTATGATAGTGATCTACAGGTTGTAAAACAGTACAGAAAATAGCTCTCAGAAGAGCTCTGCTTAAACCCTGATACCTATTGCTTTTTCTCGGCTTTACCTCTTCAGCTGATTTCTTTTTCCTTCTAACCTTAATCTGTTGCTCCAATGGCTTTTCTTTGATACCGAATGAAATTTATGAGACTGTTGAACACAGTGCGGATGGAGACCTCAGGCTGAACTCCAGCGGGTACTGCAGAGACTGGGAACCCCGCAGATGGTGAAACGTGAATCTGGCAGTACCCGGGGAGCCAAGCCTGTTTGCTTTGTGCTGGATTCCCACTGATGTCCAGAGGATGGTGCTACTTGTCTTGTTACGAATTTGCTGTCTGTGTGAGATCTGCAGAAAACGTCTCTAGTGTGGTGGCATCGTCTCAGCATCGCGTGTCTGTCAAAGCCAGACGGCATTCTCAGTCCCAGAAACGAAAAGTGAATTACAGCAAATATTGACACGTGTCTCTTCTGATCGGTTAAAGATGAGGTTTAGGGGGTTTGGTGGAAAATTTTCGTTAGTAATAAAATTCAATTGGGGACATGCCCATTTTAATTTTTTAATTCAACACGTTTTTCTCTTTCTTTCCTGCAGGTCCATATCCTTATAAGAATGTGTTTTCTATAATACACTGCATGCCTTCTTCTGGCAAGGGACAGCACCATCTCAGGATAGCCTGGGATGCATCTTGCCTTGAACACAACATGGTCTTGAAAGCTACTGCTTGTAGAGTAGGATGGGGTGATGTGAAATTAGATAATAGCACATTATAGGAGTTTTAAGGAAACCATTTTTTTCAATGGAAATATGTTTCTTTCACAAAAAATTGTATTTTGGTAAAACCTGAAATTGTAGCATCTTTCACAACTTGTTTAGATTCTCTTTCATGTGGGATGTATCTGTGGAGTGAGGAAGCAATCAAGTCAGCTTTGTCATCCCCCTAGAGTCTACTGGCAAGTGATGTAAAGGAGAAAACTGGAAAATATGTTTCCTGCCTCTCCCTGGACTTGGGATATCAGCTGTCGCTAAACTTAAATGACTAAATGCAATCCATGACTAAACAGTTTGGACACAGGAGGCTCTTAAGCTTTCAGTGTTTACAGGGGACAGCAGCTGTGCCCCAAATCTTTCTATCTGCTCTGCCAGGCTTGTGAATGTGCTACATTTGGGAATGATGTAAAATGAAATGGATGGATATTTCAACACATCCACTGCCAGTGAGAAATGCCTCCTTGCCAGAAGTGCCTTTATCAAAGGGAGCTTTTGGCCCACAGGTTCTATCTGAGCGGGGTCCCCTGGGCTGATGAGCTGCAGTGGGGGAGCAGGAGCGTGGGATGCAAGTGGTTTTCCTCTCTCTCCTGCCCATCTTGGAAGCCTCGTGCTTCAGTAGGGTGACTTCAGACTTGGTAACCGATTTTAGGATCCTTTTACTTTAATCACTTTTTGCTAGAAACCCGATGACTGAATTTTGGATTCCTGTCTTTCACTCTTATACCATTTTCCTGGAAATCCATAGGAACTACCAAGCTCTCCCTGAGCTGCAATGAGAACTTAACTCCTCCATCCCTGCTTGTTCCCTGCATACAGCTCTCTCTTTTTCTCCAATTTCAGGAACATATGTAAATAATTAACTTACAAATTATACAAGCTTATCTCACTGTATCCCAACAGATGGAGAAACATCATTAAGTTGATTTGTTCAGTCAGCCACATGCTAGACTCAGACCCAGAAAAAACAAGGAAATGAGAAGTTATCACTCTCAACGGCATGTAACTGATCTCATGGCTGCTATTGCTGCATGTGACATTACAGTCCATTTACTGTAATCTTAACTTTGACCCACCCAACCCTTTCACCATACTCTTTC
>NW_009707565.1:68865-100723 GCF_000703405.1 Apaloderma vittatum
TTTCCCATATCTTTTCCAAATAGTTGTTGTGAAAGTTTATTTCTGCTGCAACAGGGTGATGCAGTTGCAGCATGTATCTGAATCATGTGTAATCTAGCTGGTTCATGTCACCCTGGCAATAGCACTGAGATTGGGCATAGGTACAGCCTTGCTTTCAGTAGCTAATCTAGTAACACTGCTTCAAGCATGGCCAGGGATCATGACTGGCTGGCTTGACACCTTGGCCTGGTGAACTCACATACAAACCTTGCCCCCTAATAACAGTGGCAGGTGTAAGACAAAGGTGTTTCAATGCTAGGAAATGCAGTGCGGCATGCAGAGAAAGGATTATGCAAAATGTGGATGTCGGCTTAGGAAGAGCTGCCAAACAGAACAGAATAAAAAAAAAAGGTGTTTATTTTCTTCAAAACAACTTGCAAAGGGTATCTCTTGCTCGAGCAACAAAGATATTGAAACTGGGACAATGAAAGCAAACTCATTTTGTTGCATGAGTTGTAGGCAATGGCCAGATGAAAAGTGCATGCTATACTGGGCACAGTTCTTATGGAGCGTTAACATTTTTTTTCATTTCGTTTGTCAAGGGGAATAAATGCATGAGTCAGGTAAACCAGTCAATCACATGTGAATTTGAAATCTCTCTCTCCTGTTTGATGGTGAAGAGACAAATAATGCAACACTTGGAAACTGAGAGTTTCCTGCCTTTTAGCAACAGGACACTATGTTGCTGGGCATCCTCTAATTTTCTGTGGAAATTATGCCCGGACATGACAATGGGATTGTGCAGCATTATCCAATGGCTTTTCACTTGCTGACTTTGGTATCAGTTGCAAACTAGGCACAGCAGATCACAGCTCAGGTGAATTTGCCATGCCTCTCAGTGTGGGCTGCAAAAGCTACTTTGGCTCTGTGTCACTGCAGCTAAGCTGTTCCAGACTATTCTTGGGTGCTCGGAACACAAGTGAACCAAGGGAGGAATGGTGCCCTTTGCCTTCAGTATGGCCCTTGAGCCAAACCTGAGGATCTTCTTATAACTGACCAGTGCCACAGCTCTGCACCCTCACTGAGTGCTGGGATGCTTATTTTGTATAATGAACTGTGTATTTTTGTTTTGGGAGTAAAGCTATCTTTGCAAATATCTCTCTTACAGAAGAAATATGTGCTTCTATACTTAGGGATTTTCTTTTATGAGTGTCTGTTACAGGCACTGTTTTTTCTGCTCTCTGTTCCCTGCTGGAGTGTTCAATATAGTTGCACTGCCCCGGAAGGCAGCACTGTCTTGGCAGGGGAGATGATGGGGCTCTGAAAGCACTTTCTGCGTGTACGTGTGGGTAGTGTGTGCAGCCTGTGGATGTTTTCTGATGTGGGAAAGCTTCTTAAAATCTTTGCTTGGCTCTACACTACTGCTGCTAACTCAAAGTCCAGCGAGTGGAGGGGTTTCAGTGCTTTGGAGATACCTTATGCATTCATGAACAGTCTTTGGTTGGGATTTTGAAGCTTTCCACAGTTTTAGCCTTTGGGCTACACTTTTTTGGTCTCTCCAGCGTGTTTCCTAAGGGTTTTCACCCTGACCACCTGCGAGAAATACTTGTGCACTATTTACTTTTCTTTCTTGTTTCACTTTGAGGGCTATGTAGATCTTAGGAGAATATTACCAGATGACTCTCTGACACCTCAATTCCAATTCACTCAAAGATTTACAGCTTCCAGTACCTATTGTTATTTCCCTAACTCCACAGCTTCTGTATTCATTTGTTGTAGATTTGCTTACATCTCCTCTAGACTCCTTTTCTGGTATGAAAGCATCCCTAAAGTAATTTCTATTCCACCACTGAAACCCAGCTTTGACACTCAGAGGCCATCTGGAAGTGTACTGAACTTTTTTCTTTCCCATCCTCCTCTGCTGCCATCTCCCAGCTGTCCTATTTCACACCTCCATCCCTGAAACCTCAGCAAAATACTGAGCCAAAATGAGCTCCACAGCCTCCAGAGTGCTGCTCCCCAGCTGGGCTAGGCATAGCCGGGAAGCTCTGAAAGGCCCATGGCCCTGCCCGCAGGGGTGAAGACACTGTCGATGCCCAGGGACATGCTTGATGTCAAAGCAAGTGTGTGTTTGGACCGAGTCTATTTGGAGTGCAATAACCTCATTTTAGCTTTACAAGGAAGGGCTGTGTTATTTGCTGGTAATGAGCATGCTAAGTGCCGTGCTGAAATGCCACTGAAATACTAGATGTTGCTGGGCATTTCTGCTCTGCTCTGGTCTGTCAGGATGGTAATGAGGTGATTCAATGTGTCAGCCTGTGCTGGACCGTGCTCAGCCCTCCTTCTCAGTGAGACCTACCTTAATGCCTCGCTTGTGTAATGCCTGTTTTTTGCTGTTACTATTCAAGTTACTCTGTCATTACTCTGTGCAATCGGGACAGTGACTTTACTGAGACCTATTCAAGGCAATATTTTCAATATAAATATTTATGGGTAAAATTTTCAAATATTATCTAGGAGCACAAACCCTGCTGAATGTCAGTGTGATTCATAATCCTACAAGAACATTGGGAAATGCAGCCCCGCACATTAATACTGACAAAAAGTGGCTATTGCTGTGGTTCAAGTAGATAGCAGGCTAATATGTGTTCCCTGTAGAAACACCTTTAGCCTCAGCTTGGGCTGGATGCTTTTGTGATGTATTTAGGTGACAGTAAAGTAGATTTTTGAATTCTAAATTTTGAAGTTGCAAAGTAGCATTTAGAAATGAAAAAAAATGTATTATTATGCCTAGGTTTTATTCAATATAAAATCCAACTGCTTTTGAATCTTTTCCCCAAAGCTTTCTTTTTAGTGTAAGATACTACTACTTTTTCAAAGCCTTTAAGCTTTCTTTTCAAATCGTCTCATGATTGCCATTCTAAAAAGAAAGAGAAGTATTTGCAAATAAAAAAAAAAGAAGTAATGACTGATGGGTGCTCACAGTGTTTGCATCCACAGCAGACTGGGAAAGGAGGGGAAAGAGAAAGGAGAGAGTATTTTCATGACTCACTGTTTAAATGATAAAATGTCCATTAATAGGATCATATTATAGAATTATAATTCTAACCTTTTCAAAGGGTTTCCATCATTGTAGATCTTGCAGCTGGTGCAATTATTGTATGGCATAAACATTTTGCTGGAGAGTTTGATTTAATTATAGGAAGACTTTTGTAAGGTCACTGCTGTGGTACAGAACTCATGTTCTTTAGGCGTTCACTCTAATTACAGTTTTGTTTGTGATACTAGTCCTGACTGATCTTCCTGTCCTACATGGAGTCACTGTGGCACTGTATCAGTGTTAGAGAAATCACTCACTGCTAAGATATAACGGATCTAGGATCTGGTTTTATCTCTGGGGCAGCTGCTTGCTTGCAATTTGGTGTGGTTTTTGTTCCTCCAATGGGTGAGACCTCCTGCCATGAAATGGGAGATGCTGGGCTGGAGGTGTGAGTACCATGTTGTAGAGGCATCACATCTGTAATAAGACTCAGCTAGATGGCATATCCCAGGTGCTGCCTCCCTCCTGCACTGTGACCCATGTACCCAGTGCAGTTGCTTGGTGGATCTGGGTCACCAGCTGAGTTTCGTGTGATGGGTCCATGAGGCCCCAGAGAAGCCGTGGCATTGTCCTATTCATATATGAGGTACAGACCAAATATCTGGCAGGAGTGATCCCTGTGCATCTTGATGTCTGGTGAGTGAGATTTTGGCAGAACTTTTCAGGCCTATAGGCATGGTTTTGTGCTTTGAGTTTTCCCTTCTGTCCTGTAACTCCATTGCAAAACCACCCATTCCCCTCCTAGTATTGGTTTTGATAAACCTCTAGATCCTAATGAAGACATTGCATCAGATTGACCTCACTGTACTACCTGCAAATTTCTACCCCTTTTCAGCTATTTTTCTCTTAGTAGAGGCTTTTTGTGACAGACTTATTATTTGACCCAATCCAGAATAACTATTTCTCGAAAGAGTTTGAAGTGCATAAAAATGCAGGAAGTGGAATGGGTTTGTGAGGGACAAGTTGTGCTAGATGAGTTCAATTTTACTTTTTTTTAAATTTAATTACAGACTTTGATGGTGTTGGGAGGAGAATATGCAGGATTGTTGATGTGTCAATATAATATATGTGTTCTAGAGACGAAGGAGCATGGGGGGAAGAAAGAAAGGGATCCAGAGGGCATAGACATTGCAAAGGGCAGGGAAGGTACATGCTGTGGTATATCTGCTTCATGTCACATCTCTTCAGCCAGGTGCACTGTGCTTGGCTGTTCTAATGAGGGGGTACAAATATCCCCCTTTGCATCTTGTCTATTTCCCTCTTCCCCAGCTGAAAATCCCTGTGAAAGCCATCTAGTCTTCCCATCATCTAACATTTTGTAACTAGGTGTAACTGTTACTTCTTGACAGTTAAGGGCTGTTCTCTACAGCGTATTTCCTACTTGTTGCTGCACAACATGACCTCTTGTTTTATTTCAATCAATTAGACTTCTGTCACTTCCCTCAGGAGACTATTTCAGTCTTGCTCCAAAGAAAGCAGCATTAGAATTTCTTCACTAGTCAGCAAAATTTTACCTTTGGTAAGCCAGGGAATGGTGCTGTAGGAGAGAGTCTGTAATGATGGAAGAAGAAAGGGTAAACCAAAGGGGGAAAAATAAATAAGTGAGAAATAAAAAGAGCATGAAGGAAAAGATATTGATAAATGGCTGAACATCTGAGACCCTGGTAAAATTAAACATTTAATCTTTGTTTGTTGCGTCCTACTTTTCATAGAAGCAGGAAGGAAGAAAACGTTCTTCCATTAAAAAAAGGAAATTGAAACTCTGCTGATGTTCTTTTCTGGTGCTGAAGAACTCTACAGTGTGAGGGTAGCAATGGGGGATGGGTTAGTAGCCAGGGCTCATGTTTTTGAAGGTATCTAAAGAACTTCTGTGCTGATCTCTCCCTAAAGCCCTGGAAGAGTGGAGCGACAAGATACATAAGCTCTTTTACAAAATTCTCTCCTTAAAGAGTGTATTAAAGCAGAGGTGGAAAGCAGAAAGCAGACAGAACGGTACAGATATCCATGTCATGATTAGTCCTGAGATTGGCAGAAGTCATAATCAATTATTTGTTCTGCAGCTTTGTCTATGATCTGCATGTTTATGCCAGAGCCCCACTGGGCAAATACAAAGGGAAAAGGAAGTCTCAAGAGCTTGCATAAATGTTTTATTCATTTGCATTACTTTTTGCCTGAAGAGGAATGTAAGGATGGAAGCCTTAAGATATGATTCAAAGGAATGTGTGGAACTTAGCCAAGAAACTGTCCCTGAAATTAATGACAGAGTTGGACTAAACCCTTTGTACCATTTGGAAATCATCCACTGACACTCACATAGGTTTGCCCCATGGTAAAAACCTTTTACTTCCTAATGATTGAACTGGCCTTTTGGGTATACCCTAAAGGGTAAACATAACCCACAGTGTTATTCACTACTGCATGTGTATGGCAAACTGGAGAGAGAACCAAGCAGCTTCAAGAAATATGAATTACTGTGGCCTTTTATACAAAATGAAGCTGTGAGCAGAGTTTACGTCATAGATGCTGGTCAGGTCCTTCAAACTTAGACACAACAGTGCAAAAATGTAGATTTACAAGTAGTGCTGGTGGCTGAATTGAAGCTGGGAGCTGCTGTGGTTTCTATTCAGGGAGTGTAGAAATCTTCAGAAATGTTTAAAAGATCAGCCAGCAAAATGTGTGTTTGAAAACAGTATTAGGTGAATTTAAAGTCCAGGTAATGCTGTTGCTTCACTCTGCTTTTACTGGCATGTCCAGAACAGCTGCATTTGGTAGCTGTTCACAGGCAGAACAGCTTTGAAAGTCAAATTGTGTGGGTTTGTAGTGTCAGCCTTCCTTCCACATCTCAAGGATGCACTTGCTTGAGGTGGGACTGTGGGGAATATGAGAGGGACCTGGAAACTATGGGGACAGACAGATGAAGGGAGAGGAAACAGGAGTGCTCATGGATGTGTCTGCTAACTTTTGTGGCACTGCTTTGGTGGATATTTCTCTTCTTGAAGCAAAGTCCCACTGCTGGATAATGAAAGATATGTTGGGGAGCAGTATTGATTTGCACATTGCTCAGGAAAATCTTATGGGTGTCAAGATGATAGCATAACAACCTACTGGCTGGAAAGCAGGCCATTCAGGGGCATGGCCCCATGGCCTATGGCCCTAAAGCAACAGATTCTTCATGTGTGTGCACTTCCCAGGCTGTTATACTGTGAGTCAGGTCAGTCAGGAGAGGCCATGCTTGGCCATGACCCAAAGCATGGAGGTGTTTGTCACTGTACTTGTGCTGGGGAAAGGAAATGGAACTAGAGCTGGAACTGGGTAGTTGTGGGTGGCAGGAACCTCACTGTGGTCAAGAAAGGGGACCTCACTCCTCTTGCTGATCTCACACTCCAGATATTGTTAGTAGAGAACATGAAGACGTTGATGGGCTACATGCTATAACTTGGGTCAAGGAGCAAGAGCAAGACTGCATCGCATCCTGGCCCTACAAACACCTGAAAGAAGGCACATGTGCTGGAAATGGGGATGAGAATGGAGGTTGTTGTGTCTAACTTGTTAACAGATAAATCGTGTACAACCTAGCTAGTCTCCAGGCTGTATTACAGTGAAGGCTGTAGGCTTCTTTCTGGCTCCTGAGGAGTGACTGCTGGTATGGTCCAAAATTTACCTACTTTCTTAGATGGTTCTGAATTTTGGTAGGACTGACAGAGGGACAGCACAGGGATATTCTTCCATTTTAGGGTTGCTTAAGCAAGGAGGTCCTGAGATACAAACCTCTTCTCCTCATCTTTGTCCTATCTTTCTCCATATCCTTGTTACCTGCCCAAAAGACAAACAAAGGGATCTAGTTCCACTTCTTTGATTTTTTCTTCTTTATGTTCTTGCTTCGCTTAAATGACCAGGGCTATGACTCTGCCTGTCCTGGAGTAAAATGCTAAAGGATTTCTAGCCTGCCTGCTCTTGCGTGAGCTGAGAGGTGTGCAGACCATTTATGCACTCTGGTCAGAAAT
Source organism: Apaloderma vittatum (assembly GCF_000703405.1). Classification (NCBI taxonomy): domain Eukaryota; kingdom Metazoa; phylum Chordata; class Aves; order Trogoniformes; family Trogonidae; genus Apaloderma; species Apaloderma vittatum. Next base: position 75,949 of record NW_009707565.1, read on the forward strand.
CTAGGAGAGGGAAATAGTAATTTTGTTGTGCTTCTCCCTCACCAAGAATGCTTGTTTAGATTGTATTCTGTGGGAAGTCCAGAAAACCCAAAAGCTGATTTCAGAAAGAAAGAAGCTAAGGGCTTCTGGCAGAAGGATGAAAATTTGGATGGAGCAAGAAAGCAGGGCATTGGGATGGTTATAGTGAGGGAGCTCTAGTTAGTCTCTCAGGCCACTTTCTTTAGGTGTAAGATACAGAGGTGGAGATGGCAAGAGGAGGAATGACAAAGAAGGACCCTGGAGGCATTTGAACACATATCCTGCCCTCTCCTTGGGATAACATGAGATATGGAGCTTTCAGAGACTGCCTCCACCACTCTCCCTGCTTCTTTTATGAACAGGGATCCAGGTGTTAGAACTGTGAGAGACAAGGTTTACCTCTCTGTGGTAGTTGAGGTAGAGAAGGGATGTGGTGGGTAAGCCCTCCCCTTTCCTCCATCACGTGCTGGGATGCGGGTGACACTGGGGCCTTCCTAACCCTTCTTCCCGAAGAAGGGCTGATCTTCTGCGGGGACAACTGAGGGCAGAAGACCTGCCAGGTACCTGCAGAGCTCCAAGCCTGGCATGAGAGGAGGGATTTAACCTTAGACTGATCTTCTCTGGCTGTATTCCTCTTGTGGGGCATTCCTCAGAGGACTGCTTCTCATTTCTGACTGCAACCAAAATGACTGTTAGTTTAAGAAGCTGTTAATTGAAGGACAAATCATTCTTTCCTAAATGATGGGAACACCTGGCTCCATCTCATGCCTTTTTACAAAGCCGCTGCCACAAAAGCTCCAACTTCATCATCAGAAAACAGAGCCCGAAGGACCACAACTTAGAGATCTTAAACTTCCTGATTTTACGTGGCGTCTCCATGTGTCTTGATGCCACTTTGCCCTTGCGCTAAACAGCACGTGTTACCATCTACCACAGAAATGATGGACTCCTGCTTTTTCTCTAAAGAACTGGCATTCGCCACAGAAGGAATCCCTCTTATGAAGATTTATAACATCTTCGGGTAAATATGAGACCACAGAATGCTCTTTCTCTTTCTTATTTTTAGACGCCTGCTCTGTACTTCCTCTTAAACTGCCACAGGTACTAGAATCTCTTAAAAAAAGCTACCTCATTGTACATGGAAATCAGACAAATAGATGTGACCAACTCAGATCTTCCTGTCTCTGACAACCTGGATGAGGCTGAAGTGCATAGAGCTGAAAGGCTGACAGACCAAATCTGTTAGCAGCTTGAGTCACGGAGCTGGTCTTACAATTTCCTTTGCTGTTAACATCTGCCCTTTTACTTGTCTTGTTTGTGCCCTGATTCTTGATGGTTTCACCCTTTGCATGGTCAGGTGGGAATATCCATTGAGCCTTACTTGTGGAAGTCTCTTCTGATCCAATACGGTTTCTCACGGGATCCTGGTGAGTCAGACTTCTCCCAGGATAGAGCTGTGCTTGCAAAAATTCACACGTTGTTCCACGTAGCAGGACAGACCCTCTCTCTGGATATCATGCTTCAGTGTTTTACGGCAGTGTATCATTCTGCAGTGAACACACATGGGCTGAGTCACAGTATTAACAATGTCAGTGTTTGTTTTTAATCAGGCACACCAAGTGCCTCCTTCAGAACTACCCCTGCTTCGGAGAAGGAAAAGCATAGGGCAGGATGTTTATTTTCATTAGTGATTAGCCCCATTCTCCTTGCGTTCCAGATAAACAGAATCCCCACTCTTCTCTGACTCAAAGCAATACATCCCCTTAGCATGTGGCATGCCAAAATTAATCCCTGGGCAGTAAAGTGACAGGAAATGAAGGGTTGTTTCTTTGAAACATGATTTTGCAATCAGGACAGCAGGTAAACGCAGAGCTGGATGTTCAGCAGATAAAAGTCAGTGTGATTTCATTCAAAAGTTCTGGTTATTTCTGCACCCACTGCAAATCTAGCTCAGTGTTTTAAAAGTTAAGCAATGCTGTAATTTTATGAAAGCGATCCTTTAAGACCAAGCCTGACTTTCTTCGTTTTCTCTGTGTTGGAAATAACGGGGTGAGCTTTAATATATTTAAATGCTGTCTCATATATGGACTTTTAAGCTACAAGCTGAAGGGAAATTATTTTCACAGGTTTTCCCAGTTAAAATGCTGGCACAGCACTAGTGAGCAGTAGGACCAGCAGAAGAGGCCCTCCCAGCCCTCGTAGTTGCTTCAAGCTGAAAAGTCCTGTTGTGTTGCATTTTATACACTGCTCAGTAAGACCTTGAAATGCAGTTGCTGAACACTGTTAAGAAAGTTTCTCCCCTTGTTTCTTACTTCCTTCTGCCTTGTTCTGCTCTTGAGGTCTGCTGATTAAAATCCAACTGCCATTCTGGCTTGAATTCCCATTTTTCTGGGAAATAATAAATCTTTATGAATCTGCCTGTTGACCGGCAATGTCTCCTGCCCATTGCATTAGTGTAGGTGTCCTCTGACTGTTCAGAGCTCCTTGAAGATTACACAGATACAATCATAATTATGAAGACGAGAAGAAGTCCTGTCTTGGGAAAAAACCCAGAAAATTGCATGTTGCTATTTTGTGTTGGAAAAAGGAAATAAAGGTATTGCTTGAGTATACGTGACCTTGCTTTGATGGACTAAGCGACCTCTTAAAGTCCTTTTCATCTCTGTTTTCACTTAGTCTGTGATAAACACATGCTGTGACACGTGTGTTTTGTGTATATATTACCTCCATGCCCTCCTGCAAGGCCTCTCCTTTAAGGTTATTCTCTTGCCTACTTTCACTTAAACACAAATTCTCTGTGGGTGAAAAAAGGAAAGAAAGACTGTTCAGGTCTGTCCTGTATGTCAGCACTGTTCCCTCTCCTCTCTCACTAATTGAACTTGAAATGACTGGTGAAAAAAAGCTGAAGGTATTAGATTAGGGCTTCTCACACTTCAATGAGCTGCCCAGATGTGAAAGGGAGTGAAAAGGCAGAGAGTCCTGTATTCAGAGATGACGAACCTGATAAGGAAGAATCGTTTTGGTTTTGCAGGTCACACCACAGAAAAGTCTAAAAAATTAGTTGATCAAATGGATGAGCTTTCTTCATGGTGAAAGAACCTCTAGCAAGAATTTCTGAGAGGTGTGTTGAGGGCCCCAAGGAAATGCTCAGTAAGTTAAATACTGATGGCTCAATTCATTACTTGACTTGGCTTACACTGTGCAGTGCTTAGTGATGTGCAAAGTTAGCACCTGCTGTGCTTGGTGCTGTATAGACCTTGAGATTGTAATGCGTAAGGAACAAATGTGCCTGTAGTTTTGGGGGCAAGGAGCCTTGGCGTGAAGGAATAAAGGAGAAGCAAGAACAGCTTTAACTTGTTAAAATAAATTGAAGAGATATGCTGATGAGTGTTGAATGGAGAGATTTCATTTTAAAAGACAAAAAGTATGGTGGGACACAGCTTTTGAAAATTGTGAGAACTCAGCAGGATGCAGTCTCTACTGCTAATTTGATGCTTGTGCCAAGCAGCCTTGGTTGTAGAAGTTAAGCATTGTCTTCTGCCCCAGAGGTAGGGAGATTATTTAGGAGGTGAAGACTGGAGGGAGATGTGCTGATAACATTGCACGTAGTGGCATATCTGGCATTTATGAGCTTTTCACACTGGAGGAAGCAGTTCTTCAGTGATATTTGGTGAGATTTTCAGCTCTTGGGGTTGCTGCAGAGCTTAAAGCAGCTTGTGAAAGATAATTGCACAGTGTGAAGGGAAGGAAGAAGTTCTGAGCAGGCGGAGAGTCCAAAGTACACATCTCCTGCACAACAGGAGGGGAAAGATATTTCACCAGAAAAAAAGGGTGACATGTAAGAAATCTTTGTAGTTAGCTTATGAGAACTGAAATAGGAAGAAACTACATGACCAGGGAGAGAAAGCAATCTGTGACAAGGCCTCTGAATGTGCCTTAGCAGAAAAGGCTATACAGAAAAGACAATAGTAACCAACTATATTAGAGAGACCAGGGTGCTGGGAACTCACAGCATAGTTATTTTTACAGATGTTTCTACCTGAATAGGAGCAATAAGGATCTTTGGAAGATCACAGGCGGTTATCTTGTTGGAAGAGAGAAGTTGCTACACACAGTCTCTGAACCCAGAAGAACCATTTTTCAGGAGGATGTGAAATGGAAAGTCAGATAATTTTAGTTTCCTAGCTGGTGGTGCTATGCCTACAGTGTGAGACTCTGGAGATTTTGGAACCCAGGTTACCTGGGGCTTGAGTGAATTATAAAAGGGTGACATCTGAAGTAGTTAGTGATGCTGATACATGACATCCCTGTCTGCTTACTGTGATTAAGCAAACTTGTTTGACAAGTTGCTATTGTTTCTTCCAATGTAAATAATCTTGTTCTTTTTTTACCTCTGTTGGTTTTGCCTGTTTGCTCGGCTTTGGTTTGTTCCCATGGGCTTCAGTACTGCTGTATGCATTGTTCTGTGTCAGCAGCTGATTTTGCCACTAAGCAGATCCCAAAATTGAAAGCTATAACCTTTTCGGGGAAGGATCAGGAGTGGTAAGTCAGATACAATACGTGCATTTAAAGGCTATGATAGCGTGTGACAAAATTTCCTAAATAAATCAGAAGGAGCAAAGCTGGGCGGCTAGCAACTGGCATTTCTTCCATGCCAAGGGATAGCTAACAAGTAGCCGGTGGTCACATCAGGATCATGTGAAGAGCAAGATTATGATGAGCTGTGATGATGGCTTGTGTGCACTTGCATGTTTTGCATCCTTTTTTTCCCCAGCAGTTCTTAAAATATTTTACATAGCTTGCTATTTTGTTCAGGTAAAGTGCAAACTGGGAGTTAGGAGAGTACAGAGTCCATTTTGATTGCTTGACTGAGCTTTACCCTACTACTGTCCTTTTACTCTCAGCTCAGTCTAATACACCCAGGGGATGCTGGCCTTGCTGCAGTAAACCTTCCTCACTTCACAGGCCTACTGAGGTGGCTCAGGAGGGTACTCAGTGAAGATTATTGACTTGACAGTGCTCCCATCAAATTGCAAACACTCCAAATTACTAGCTTGCTTCTGCTCAGGAGAGAAAAAAATGTTTTTCATGTGAGAAATGACCTGGCATCTAAGCCCCTGATTAGAGGTCACTCATTGCCCATTGGAGCTGGTCACCCAAGAAAGAGGGATATGACTCTGTGATGGGCAAGAGATTTTCCAGTTGTTCTGCTGGGTAGTCCAAGGGGGGTGGGAGGAATCTCCTTTGACTCCACATATGAATATCCAGAAGCATGAAATAAAAGAAAGAAATTTTGTCTGGCACACAAATGGATCCTCAAGCACTTTAATAGAGCAGAAACCTCAAAATACTTGTTCTGTCAAGGAAAGTGCAACAGTATTCTCAGAATCCATGCACACTCTCCTGGTTTGGTTACATGGGATCAGTAGCAGTCTGATGCTATAGTCTTGTTCATAACACTGACCCAATTTTGTTTTAAAATGTCTTGTTTGGTGTTTTTGGGTGGGGGAAGGAGTATATTGGCATTGTTACTAGGATCAATTCTGTGCTTCTGGAGGGATTGCATCCCCAGACTGGTGTGAAGGTGGAATTATGTTGAATTGTAGAGGACCCTGAAAGGGTGATACAGTTGGAACAGATCCCATTTTGGCGAGAGGATTGGTGAATCCAGGTGTGGTGAGTGGATAGGAGGAGGGAGATTATATCCATGGCACCAGCCACCTGCATCAACTCTCCGTTGCTCAGGCTCCATACCCAAGCAGTGGATTTTCTGTGTCACAGAGGATGAGTTTGCCTGGATCTGTTGAGGCTATTCAGCTAAGGTGCAGTGCTTCACCAATCTAGAAACATTTTTTTGTCTAACTCAGCTTCCAATACATCAGTAAGACTAATAAACAAATCCTTCTGGATTCAGTTCACGTCTCTCTGCATCACATTTCTAGAACAGGAATGCAGCCAGGACCACTTTGCTTTTAATGTTGATTTTATCTGGGTTTTATCATTGCTAGCAGTACAGGATCTGGGGTGATTTCCCCTAGAAGCTGTGTCTCTGCACCTGCTCCTCAGTGCTTGGCTTGGAAAGTCTGTTGGTTGCTGTGTGTTGCTGCTGAAGGGAAGGAGTGAGCTTTTGCGTTGGCCTGCACCAGACCCCATGAAGGTGAATGCTGCGAGTGTGTTGTAGAGGGGGTCCAACGACTCGGCTGCAACCAGCAGGACCAGGTGAAGTGATGAAGCCTGGCAAAACTGATCCTTTGTAGGGGTCTCATTAGCTTTCCTAACTTATTTTAAAATACCCAACAGATTTCCCACTGTCTAAGATGCTCTGGTCCACTTCATGATGATGAATTACAAAATGATGTTCCGCAAGTTTGAATTGCAACACCAGCTTAGTCAGCATATCATCCCAGACCAAACTTGAGCCCTGTAAAAGTGAGTAAGTTACAAAGCATCACCAGTCTCCACTGCTCAGGTTTGTGGCTGATCTGCAACTTCTAAAATATCTTTATATTAACCTCTTTGCACTCAATTTCTTCAGAAGATAACAAGGTTAGTATCCTGAAGGAGTGTTGTGATACTCAATAGTGGCAACGTTCCAAGATCCTTAAATGGAAAATGCTGGAGAAATGGCCAGTTGTTTAATTTTTCTAGAAGAGGGAAAGAATGAGAGAAATTGTGGTGTAACTGAGCCTGGACAAGGGAGGGGGAAATAATCAATTCAGTGTGTAATGCTTGAGCAGTCTGCAAGATACAGTGTAAAAATGCTTATTAGCAGCACATTTCAAAAGACCTCTCATCTGAATTGCTTTGCAATATAAAGAACTTGATAAGTTGTTAAAGAAATAAAGAATATTCTGCACAGGCTTCTCCAATTATGCCTAACTCTGAGTTTTAACTGAGCAAGGATCTCCATCTGCTTCAACAATACGATTTCTGATACAGTAGCTTGGCATCCTCTGAGTGCCTTAGAACAGTGAAATGCAGTAGCATATGTAAATACTTCCTAATTATGCACAGCAATGGGAGTTCACAGATGGGTAACACCACCATCTAACAAAGACCTGCTACCTATAAATCCCCCTTGAAACAGCCTTGTATTACAATGGTTTCTGATGGTTTTGGGGATGGATTGTTAAGATTCCATTATCTAAATTGAGTTTCAGGCAAGGGTGGGCTCAAGCTTGCTTTTATCAGAGGGCGTATTGCAGACAATGGCATGAAGTACTGAACTGCACTGCAGAATACGGCTGCTACCCTACACCACAAAAGCAATGTTTGCTTTGTGGTGATGGAAATCAGAATTTACACAGATGCAATAGTGCTGTGCTTAGACAAAGAAGCCAGTTCAATGGGCCCATTTCTTTCTCTGGTAATAGGATGAAATACCAATGAGTTTTGCACTCAGCTGGCTGTCAGATATTCTTGAGATAATTAGAGGGGAGTTCAGAAGTTGGGTTATTTCAGTGAGCCTGGGCAGCCAGTTCATCCTGCAGTGAATAGGAAATAGGGTAAACCTTTCTGAATTAAAGCCTTCTCAGGAAACTCAGCTTCAGAGACCATTATCATTTTGCCTGACTAGATCTATCATTTGAGTAATTCCACTGTAAAAGCGTAGCTGAATGCAAGGCATTCAAATTGTTAAAAATCCAGAAACCTGAAAGGATTTGGAAAATCCTTGGCCTTAGAAGTGTTCATGAAAGTTCAGTGTTATTTTCCGTCAACAACAGAGCCATGACTTTGTGTACAGGCTGGCTTGTTAATTCTTGCTTTTTAAAGAAATGGCCCTGTTGAATAAGTAAAGGAGACAAGCTCCAGTCACCTGTCCCACCCCCTCTCTCCCCCCCTTATCTTTTGAAGAATAGCGAGGGGGTCACTTTAGGACTTCAGTGATCCAGTAATATGTAAGAAAATTTTTAATAGACTTAGCAAAAGTAGTCACCAATGATTTTTTTAAGTGCAATAACCAAGCTTTGGTATGATGATATGACATAATGACATTTGCCCTGAACTTGCCAGAGGATATGTGGTCATCTGGGAGTTTTTTAGGAATAAGTTTATATACGCAGGCCCTTGATCCGCTGGCTGAAAGGAAGGCATCTTCAAAACTGCCTTGCAATCCCGTTGTTGACAGTAGTAAGTACAGTCAGTTCTCATTCTTAAGCCCTGAGGACATGGCTAAGAGAAAGTAAGCGAACCGTAACCACAGCTACACAGGTTCAAGTCCTGCCTTCTATCTGGGTCATTGGCTGGTAATAAATGCTTAGAGCAAGTATATAACTAAAACAACTGTGTTCAAGGAGATTCTGGCTCTGGGTCATTTATGCTTTATGGATCATCTCTGAATTTGTCTCATCCCTATCTGAACTTGATTATAAATCATTGTATCCTGTGGTAATGAGTTGTATAATTTAATTATTGCTTTCTCGGGGATGGGCATCTTATTTTCGTTTATTCTCAGCTTATCACCTGGTAACTTCATTAGCTGATTCTAAATTTTGGATAGTAAGAATCAGTAGGTAGTCATTCCTTTTTTCTTCTCCTCACACCGACTGTGATGGTAGAGATGAGTATTCTCCTTTCTTCCCAGTTGTTTTTCTTAAGTTGAGGAGTTTGAATCTAATTGATTTTTGCATGGAGCTACATACTGAGAGTAAATCAGATTCTACAGCTGCTGAGGGGAAATCATCAGGCCAGTCACTTCATTCAGCCCCTCAAAATGGGGAGGAAATTCAGTGATATTAACTACTGCCACTCCATGTGGCACTCAGGCTAGTCCAAAATGTGTTGTATCTGTACAGCTTTTTAATTAGAGCAGCTTGTGTTTTCAGGAATTAACTAGCCTGTTCACATTCTAGTGTGGTGCTCTGACTCTCACCAAAGACAAACCATCCATGACCAGGCCTAGAGCATGGACTGAACCAGCTTGTCTCTAAAACTTCTACTAGCAGTAGGGACTACTACAATATAAATAAGAAGGTCTAGGCACTCCTAATATACATTTCCCAGGGGTTACTAAATTGCTCTCATAGCATTCAGGGGATGCATTATAGTGCCTGTATTTTAGTATCTTAGAAGCTACTGTTAAATGTGAGTAAACTGAGGATAAATGTTGCATCTCAACGCCATTTAGCAAATCAATAGCATAAGATGGAAAAGGCCTATATTTTAGTTAGTGTCTTCTCTTCAGGTAGGGATCTGCTTCTGCTTCTCAAATTTGTTACTTTCTTGAAATGAGAAGTGATCACTTTGGTACTTTGTTGTTAGGTAAAAATGACTTTTGATTTACAATGTTGGCACAGCAAGACCAGGCAGAAAATAACAGCCATAGCTGAAGTCACTTCACTGAAACAGGGCAAGGTAAAATGAGGCAACCTTTTCAGTATTACCTTGTGGGTTTTTTTTCTTTTCAGTTGACGTTCTCAGGTATTTTTTTCTTCTTGTATTTCATGGGTGTTATTAAACACAGTGAAGAAAACCTTCTATGGAAATCAGATTTTGTTAAAGCCGATTTGCCTGTGGCCATTTAACAGAAGACTTTTGTTTGACTTTTACTTGTTAAAGGTACTAATTTTTTTTTCTCTCTCTTATATACTGGAGGTGACATTCTAAAGGGGCAGTTTCTTCTTGAAGCTTGATTATGAAATGCAAAGGGTTTGATTTAGGTTAATAAATCATCAAAGATTAACTATATCTTAAAATATTCTGAGGAATTGAAGCATGGTGAGAGGCAGCAGTTAATGTATGTTAGAAGGCTTTCTTTGCCCTGGCTCTTTTTATGTAGAGGGTGCCAGATTGGCTTCTACTGCTGCTGAATTTCAACAATTCATTTGAATCGCCTTCTGTAAGGATCTGTGTCTCTGCATTGACTAGATAAGGAGCCTAGAAAGACTAACTACCTCTCTTTAAATATCCAAAGTAAGTGCCCCCTGTCCCTGGTTGACTCCAGGGATGAGTTGTTTTTTACCTTAAGCAGACTAGTAATGAACACTAAATTGGTGAGAGTGACAGAACACACAGCCCTGGAGGATGAAGTAGCCTTCTTAGGCTCCTGTGAAGTCCCTTCAGTTCAAGTTTGATCGATAGCTATTGTGAGAATGCTTTGTGAAACGTAGATGGAGCCCAACAGTCAGATATAATGGAGAACTGAACCTGTTGCTCTGTGTGATTGAGCACGTGTGGGCTTCATATTAAACTTTCTGCCTCAGAGGCCAATTTTGTACTAATAAATGATACTTGAGTCTGGTTTTTTTGATAGTAATAGATTGTGTCCATGCTATTAAATGTCTTTGGTCTCCAAAACAGACTAGCACCATCCAATCTGTGCATTAGGAAAGGTCTTGGATCTGTGTCAGCTCCTGAGCTGTGCCTAGGAGTTGTCTGGAATACTGTTAGCTGTTTCTGGCCAGAATCATCCTGTCAATATGAAGTGAATGTGCAGGTTCAGAATCCTTCTGTCATAAGTAACGGAATTTGATAAAACAGTAGAAACAAGTTTAGAGATTTGGCAGTTTGCTAAACCAAAAGGTCAGCTGCAAGTCTTGGAAGCACAATTTTACTTGGAGGTTTAGTTCAGCTTTTCCTTTGGCATGTAGCTGTAGGACATGTGGTACAGCAATAGGAAGAATGATAAAGGCGTGGAGTTCATTCCTCCTTGATTCCTTTCCTGCATAGCCCTGTTTCCATGAGCAATCACTGTGGTGCTCCACAAAGATGTTCATCTTTTGTAATGTCAGTGGCTGAACTTCGGTGTTTTGTCTCTCTCACTTTTGGAAATGGCACCTCCTTAATATGAAATGTAACCCCTCACATTTGATTACAGCGGTGGTAGGAAGTGTGTGATCAAACATCTACAGGACTCTACCTCTTGGTTACATAAAAGAAAATGAATGTAATTTTCACCTACATACTTTTATCTTTTCATGAGTGGAACTGCTTATAAGCCAAATAAGCCAGAAGGCAAACTGCAGCATATTAAGGTGAGAGAGAAAAAGAAAAACAACCTCAATATTTTCAGAGTAACATGTTAAATTTAAATACATTTAAAACTTAGTGATACATATAATTAGTGCTGGTTTCCGTGGTTACGGAGTCACAGATACAGAAGTTGCAGCTTCACTTCTTGTCACTGAAAACTCTACTTAAATCAGAAATGGAGTGAATCCAGGTGGCAAATATTCAGATGCTGGAACTGGCATCAGCCACCTTGTGTCCAATCTGTTAGTCAGTCATGTAAATTAAAACGAGTCAAGATTTGTGGTATCTAATTAATGTATTTGGTAAGTAAGAACATAACCACTACTGAAGAGAAAAGAAGAACCATTTTATGTCTCTAAAATGGCCCCCATGAGAGTGATCCTCTAGTCCTCAGATATAGCTCCAGTGTGTTTGGCTATATCTTCATCTTTGGCTGTATCATTGTCAAATGATTTGAGATGACAAGCTACAGAAACGTTCCCAGAGATAGGACCCTTTGGGTCTACGGATCATTTAGGGTAGAGCCTTGTCTCATTGGGGCATCTCCATTCAAGTCATTACTTGTCAGTTAATCTCTTGGATCCTGCTTCATTTCAGGGGTAAATATTGTCTCACCGCCTGTGACCTTCCTAGCCAGTATAATAGGAACATAACATGGGGTTGCGTACTGGTCCAGAACCACCCATGCTCTTTGACTGCTTGTGTACCCCTTGGATATCTTGGTTGCCATCACCCAGCAGTTCTCTGGCCAGATCTCAGGCATGGTTCAGGGAAGAGCAGGTTTGGGAGAATATATGGGGTACGCTCACACACACTCTGACTTTGGGCTTCTTGTGTAGAGGGGAAGGGGAGTCTTCCTGGACAGGCACACAGCACAGGTGCTACCTAAATGCTCGCTGTTGGATAGCTGGCCTGCTGCAGAATTTCTCACAGCACACACAACTCTGTTCTGTTATTAAGGGAGTGCTGTGAGATCAGGCAGATATTTTGCAGGCTGTGTGAGTACCCTGCTGTTTCCTGGTCATTTCTCTGCCTCCTTTGTTCCGCCTCCCTTCAACTTATTTTCCCCTGTTTTGTACTTTCCAGTGAACCATCCCAGCTTCTTTGCCTCTGCGCTTAATGTTTCCAAAATGTTCAAACTCTTCTGGCACGAATAGGAGGAGGAATTTTTTATATCCAAGACTTTTCACAGCTTGTAAAAGTTTTGCTAATCTGTAGTCTGATTTTCCTTTTTCACACTTTTCTTACTCTCTGTATTTGGAACAACAAAGCTACTCAGCTGCAAGCTTTTATCTTCTGGGCCACCATCAACACACAGTCCCCTCGTGCTAGTTTTACTCTGCTGATGGGTCTTTTCTTAAGCTGGCAGGTGGCTCCTCAGGGACAGCGATGGTTGTTGTCCCTCTTTTTGTAATGCACCCAGCACGGTAGAGATTTGTTGGAGCCTCAAGGTTTGAGTACACTTGATAACACCTATAAACAAATGTGTTCATTTTGATCTGCCAGCCGTGTTCATTAGTTTTGTGAAAGGTGAGTGTATGATTTATTTCAAGGAAGAGATTGTAGATATGAGAAAAAAAGGAAGTTCTCATGCTATGGGAAAGGGCACTGTTTCAAAGCTTGTTACAAGCTGCTGTAAAACTAACATACTCTGAAATTTTTATTGGAGTGGAAATCTTGTATTTATTTCATGTTGGATTACTTGAGAGATTCTGTTTCAACAAAAGAAATACATTTTAATTCTTATTTGAATGTTGCTACTGGATTTATTTTATAATACAAAGATTTTGAGAAGAAAACTGAGTTAAGTGTATTTCAGTTTGAGATTTCATTGAATTATTTTACTTTGTCAAAATGAATTTTTTGTTGAAATCAGTATTTCCCCATAGAAAGCTCAGGATTATAGAAAATGCTATATTCCAGTTCAAGTATCCTGTGGGAAATCTTTAACCTGCTGTTTTATGTTGTGGCTGCAACTCCTCTCTCCAGCACATCTCACACACCCTTACTGCTCTGTTTGTGAGATAACACAGTAGCACATTACCACCACCAAAAGCAAGCTTGACAAAAATGAACTGTCTCGAAAGTATAGTTTGTTCTATCCCTTGCTATTAACTAATTAACTATTACAATTACCATTTTCATCCATGTGGTTTTTTATGTTAAGTTGGCTTGAGGAGGAATTGCTCCAAACCTGAAACTTTGCATCTGACTGATCAGAAACTTTCCTGAGCTGCAATTATGCAGAGAGCTCGAGGACCTTTGATCAGCAAGAGGGCCCCCGGCCCCTGGTTGCTCTGCAAATCTGGTAGATGGATTTGCTGTTGGCCAAAACATCCCTGTGCCTGACCAGTCACGAAGAATCTGAGGAGATGCAGAAAGAGCTTGTTGAACAGGAAATATTTCAAAGAAAACAGATTTTTTCAGTGCTGTTTCAGAACCGTTTCTGTCACATCACAGTCTGCTCCAGTGTGGGACAGACTCCTGTCACTCAAGATTTAGTTCCTCAGCCTATAATGGAAAGCAGAGCCTTAGAGTATTCACATAAATTAAAAGAAAGAAAGGAATAAGCAGTGGCAAGTGGGCACCAAGAAAAGGCAAGCATCCAACTTATTAGATGAATGTGGGCTGTTTATTTATAAAATCTGTTCATGTTTCATACTTTAATGTCAGCATGAAAAAGAGAATCTACAGTTTTCAGGGAATATGACAAAATACACAAAGACCAGATTTTTTTCTTAACTTTACGTAGAGGACACGGATTAAAGAAAAATAGCTTTGTACTTACATATTTTCAGGGCTTTTAACATAATTTTTAACTAATTTAATGAACACTTATATATTGTGATTAAAAGTAAACCCTGATTTTAAGAATATTTAATTTTCTGATGAATGAGCTGCCAGTTCAGCCACTTTTTTTTGTCCTGTCTTCTCTTCTTGCAGTTACTTAAATAAAATAAGCACCACACTGCACTGTAAGAACTGATAGCAATGTATTAGTTAAAATATATAGAATACGTAGAATAAAATCATTGAAGTCTCAACAGGCTCAGTGAATCTTCCTTCACAAAGCACTTCTGATAGACATACAGATAATACTTTAAAAAAAATGTATATTTGTAGTTGGAATGCCTAATACTTAAAGCCTTATTTTAGCTTATAGAGACCTTTAGTAATGTTTTTTAAGAATACTACTCTCTTTACAAGGAGCACCAGCTCATTCGGTGGAGGCTGCTAGAGGAATCACAGAATCACAGAATGTCAGGGGTTGGAAGAGACCTCAAAAGATCATCTAGTTCAGCCCCTCTGCCAAAGCAGGAGAATGCTGTGGGGTCATCTCACTGCTGGGATTAATAGATGTTTGATTTCAGGAACAGGCTGATTGATAGTGTAAATAAGTTTTCTTTGGAGAAGTCACTTTAATTTTTTCCACAGTGAAAGAACTATTTAGTGTAAAGTATAGCCAAAGCACAGCAAGTAAACTACCAATATTTATTGTTTGCATTTTTAGGGCAGTCAGAAGCTGTGAACTAGTGAGCTTTCACTTTACAATCCAGTTCCTTCAAAGATACAATCTTACTGAAAAGTAGTCCTGTCTTGTTTTCTTGAATTGCTGGTCCAAAATACATTAATGCTTAAGGCTTTGCAGAAATTATTACAAGCATTTATTTAGTGCCTATCCACACAATCAACTGATTTTCAGCTCAAGATGGATCAGTAAGAGATGACCCTAAATATGGTGCTGCTAACACCAAGGTCACGGGTTCGATCCCCGTTTGGTCGTGATCTAGTTGAGAGGCATCCCTGCCCATGACAGGGAAGTTGGATTAAATGATCTCTAAGGTCCCTTCCAGCCTAGGCCATTCTATGATTCTATGTTGTGTATTTCTTGCACATGACATAGGAAAAGGGGACTAAATCCGGCAAGGAAGCAGCGGGCAGAAAATCTTTTACCACAAGCAGTGGGCTTCTGCCTCACTATATTTCTATGAGCCTGGACTGTGCTGTTGAGAAGACTGCCTTCAGCATCTATTTTTAGATAATGGTTTAGACTGGTGCTTTTTGACTTCAGAAAATTATACCAATATTAGAAGGCATGGCCAGCTAAGTCTATTTATCATATTTGTATTACACTGCCTTATGAAAAGTACTTGTAAATATGGTGGGAATAACACTTAGGGAGATATTTTCAAATGGTCCGAATGTGAAATCTGAAAAATAATAGTGGATGCCTTAGAAGTCCATTGTGTAACCTTAAACATTTTTTTTAAATATAGTCTCTTTATTTCTACTAGAATGAATTGTGTGTTGTTTTTTTTTCCCCCTAAGCTATTATATTCAAACTTTTAAAAAAGTATTCAGTCCCTTTTACCGAACTATGCATATTTAGGTTATGTAGCAAAATACATAACATAAATACGAGATTCAAATCCAGTGCAGGACACATTTTGTAACTAATTAATTCTTTTAAAACCAAAATCAAAATGCTTAGCTACATTTTTACTTCCCTTACTATAAAATCAGATTTCTATGCCTGCAAATTTATGTGCTTTTTTTTGAACTCTAAGTTTTAGCCCAAAGCAGGATTTGTTTTTCACTGATGAGTTCTGAAAATTAGGTTTATAATAGAAACCTTGTCACTTGCTTAACTACAGAGGTTCAGAAACCACTATAATTAGCCTAATGACAGAAGCAGATGAGATGAGTCTGGTGTTTCAGTATCTATCTAGGTATTTTGCATCGATTCTTTTATAGCAATGAACTAAAAGGCATTTTTTTTTGTAACTGGGTGCTAGTTTTGAACTTGAATATGGTTTTTATTTTTTTTAAAAAAAACTTTTTTCTAATTCTTTATTGCAGAAGCCTAAACTATCTAGCTCAGATTCCTCCAGGTACTTGGACTTAAAATCACTCGTCACCCAGCCTGTGGCTGGGATTGCCCTGACCCAGGTGCAGGACCTTAAGCTTGACCTTGCTGAACTTCCTGGGGTTTGCATGGGTCCACTTCTTACGCCTGTCAATGTCCCTCTGGATGACATCCCTTCCCTCCAGCATGCTAACCACACCACACAGCTTGGTGTCATCAGCAGGCTTGTTGAGGATACACTCAATCCCACTGTCTGTATTGCCAATAAAGATATTGAACAGCATCGGTCCCGATACTGATCCCTGAGGAACACTAGTCATCACTGGTCTCCAGTCAAACATTGAACCCTTCACTGCAACTCTTTGAGTATGACCATCCAGCCAATGCCTTATCCACTGAGTGGCCCATCCAGTGTAGAGATAAGGATGTCGTGTGGGATCCTGTCAAATGCTACGTCCAGGTAGATGATGTCAGATGTTCTGCCCATATACAGCAGTGCTGTAGGCCCATTAAATGCAATGGTGATAAAGTGGTGGGATAATGACCCATGGAAGCTGGCTGGTCCTCCACTCTATCAAATGCCACAGTAGTCTTCATTTTTGTTTCTATTGGTGTGTCTGCTTTGAGGATGGTTTATACCTTCCTGGTCCAACTTTTGCTTCCCTTGGCCCTATCTTTTACTCCTAACAGTAGAAAAATTTAAAGGCCCTTTAACTTGTTCCAGTATGGAGGTTTCTTAAAAAATAAATACCTTGAAATATGAATGATTTTTTCTTTCCAGTGGAAATCCCTCAGAACCAGCAGAAATAATAATTTCAACTGAAATATTAAGACTTTGGTGAGGGAGATTAAGACTTACTTTATAGCTAGTCTCAGATACAAGAGAGGCTTTGTCTTTCTGCAATAATCCTTATAGCATGAGGGAAAGTAGATACTTCAGCCTGAGTGGCACTGCGGAAACAAATATGTATCTGGAGTGATGCAGGGTCTGCAGGCAACAAGAGGCAGGAACTGTGAGAGCCTTCGTCTTGGCTGTTAACAACATAATAAAAGGCAAAGATTTTTTTTTTAATTTCTACTTTGTATTCTACCTATGCAACCATTGTTTTTATTGAAATAGGTCCTGTTAAATATGAGTTAGTGACAAAGTCAGTCTTACCTTCGCTGGTTTTTCTAGCATCCCTGTGAGTAAGAATGGAGTGCGGTTCACAGCAGTGAATGTCTTCTATTACAACCAATATCCTGTGTTTTACTGGTGGATAAGTGGCTTGTGTTTTGCTGGTAGATAAGTGGCTTTTGACTTCTTGATAACTGCAGAGGAGGAACTTGGCACTTTGCACCTTTTACAGACAAACTGTATGGAAAGTGATAGTGAAAAACTTGAAAACTTGAAAAACAACAACAAAAGACCTAAAGTGTTCTTGCATGCCTTAACATTTTAGCTATGCATCTCTAAGAATAACAACAAACTGGGTGATGTTTTCAGAGGATTATAAAGTTTCTTTCAAGATGCATTGGGGTTGGATTGAGAAGAGAACCGAACCTTTCCAGCAGTATCTTCCAAAAGTTCTGGCAGGGTTGTCACTGAAAATATGTTTTCAGACCATCCCCCAAAGCTTATGCTCACACAGTGGGTCATGGGATCTCCCACAGGCCAAAAACTGATTTCAAATTTGCACAAACTTGGAGAAAATGGGACTGATGCCAGTATCTAGCATAAAGACAACTTGAACAAAATTTGTATGATCTGGGATTTATGCAAACAAAGTGGAAAGAGAAACAGGCTCCCCCAGCATGGAATTTAGCCTTTGTTGAAATAATCTGTAGATAAGTCCATAGTAATTAGTCTAGTAACTGCTGTGGTGGAACCAATGAGATTGCCGGTGTAAGGTGGCAATCAAGGCTCTTTTAACAAGGGGAACTCAACCTCACATGAACTTACAAGGGCCAGAGGGGAAAAAAAATGACCATCTATTGTTCTTAAATTCATCTGATTCCTTGTGCCTTGAGATTAGAGACAGGGAGAGCAAAGAAGGTTCTGGATTTTTTCTCTAAAGAGGTAGGCAGTGTGACTTTGAGGAAAAGCACCACTGCTCATAACAGTGATAGTTCCCTAATGGAAAGATGTAGCACCTACTTTGTTTTAAGAAGAAATGGAAGCTGTCCTGGATTTAAGGAAGAAGGTGAGATGTATTGTCTCCTCAGCTCACTTCCTTTTTCTGCACAGATACAGAAGGCAGAGGAGATGCCCTCTAATTTGCTATAGATTAATAAAGAGGAGACAATAAAAAAAAGAATTAGAGCAGCAAATCATTGTCTCTAAAACCAGGACAACTGCTTTTTTGCTGTTTAGCCTGAAGATGAACTGTAGATTTCAACATTTGTTATTGCCTTCTGATGACAGAATGAACTGGGGCAAAAGAAATTATTTTCTTTTTTAAGTGGATTGAAAACTCTACCAGATTTGTAACTGTAACAGTTTTAAGAATGCCTGGGGATCTGCAGTTTGTCAACAGAATGGCCAATGAGTTATTTAATGCCAGGACTATAGTACAGCCAAAAAAAAAAATCCACCCCACTGAAGATTGCTTCCTCTCTCCAAAATCTTTTATTTGTTCATGCAAACCAGAGAACTATAGTTCAGGCTGTGATCCAGAAGACTATGGGCTTGGATCTGCCCCAGAGGAGGAAGGTTAGTCCAGTCATCAGGTCACTTTTCCGGAGTATGATGTTTTCCTGCCACAAACTCATGGGATCAAATTAGAGAACGGAGCTATTCCAATGCCATGCAGTTGTATGAGGCTGGAAGGCCTTCGTCTGAAAAGGGCATTCTCAAAACTTCAGCTGTTGCCTAACTTTATAGGCTCCTTTTGAGTGACTGATCAGTCTGTCTCTCTATCTCTCTATCTCTCTATCTCTCTATCTATCTACCTACCTACCTATCTATCCATCCATCCCTCCAACTTTCCATGTAAAAGTTAGATGGATTTTGTCCAGGAATGACTTAGTCTTGTCAAAGCTGAAGAGTTCAATACTTATCTCCCATCTTTAGTACTATAGGAGGCCATAAGCTGTTTTTGGTTTAACAGAAGATATTAAGATATTAAGATATCTTTATCAATGATCTAAATGAAGATATTGAGTGAACCCTCAGTAAGTTTGCAGAAGACATGAAGCTGGGTGGGAGTGTAGATATTCTTGAGAGTAGGAATGATCTACAGAGGCATCTAGACAGGCTGGATAGATGGGCTGAAGCCAACTGTATGAAGTTCAACAAGGCCAAGTGTTGGGTCCTGCATTTGGATTGCAACAACCTCTTGCAACACTAGAGGCTTGGGAGGAGTAGCTGTAAAGCTGCCCGGTGGAAAAGAACCTGTGCAGAGAGCTGGCTGAACATGAGCCAGTAGTGTGACCAGGTGGCCAAGGAGGCCAACAGCATCCTGAACTGTATCAGAAATAACATGACCAGCAGGACCAGGAAAGTGATTATTCCTGTGTACTTGGCACTGGTGAGGCTGCATCTTGAATCCTGTGTTCAGTTTTGGACCCTTCATGACATGAAAGACATTGAGGTGTTGGAGTGTGTCTAGAGAAGGGCAATGAAGCTAGTAAAGGGTCTAGAGAACAAGTTTTATGAGGAACTGCAGACGGAACTGGAGTTGTTTAGTCTGTTGAAGAGGAGGCTGAATATGGAGGCTGCCCATGGAAGTGGTTGGGTCGGTGATCTTAAAGGTATTTTCCAACAAAAATGATTCTATGATTCTATAATTTTTATTTCTCAGTGTTAGCTGGAGAACTTTACCCAGAAAGTACATTCTCAGAAATTACCCCTCACAGAACACAGAGGGTCATATAAGGTGGTTAACATCACACCTGCTTTTGTTTGCCAACAGAGAAGTCAGAGCACTCTTTTGTTTGGCGGGGTAACCCTCTGAGGGAATTCAAACCCACATTTCCCATGAGTGAGGACAACATATTTACAGGGGACCGATTGAAATGCCCATATACTGAGTTTGGTGAAAGCCAAGGTGCAAGAACTAGGACAACGATAATTTTAATGCTTGGAGGTATTTAACAGGAATGAGGATTTCTTGATTCCAGTGCATTGTCCTTTGAGCAAGCAAATGAAGCTAGGCTCATTTCAGAAAGTAATAACTTTGACTGGGCTAAACACGTTATCTCTTGCTCTCTCTAAGTAGCCTAATGAATCATTTGTGTATCTGCCATGCAAAGAACTTCTTTAGAGGAGGCAGAGGAATCAAGAAATAAATCCTGGACTCCTGGTAGCTGGACAAGTGATGCTACATGGTGACTTGTAACAAAATAATGACCACTTGCACCGCCATTCATGGTAGGATCTTAGCATAAATAACTACTTCCATGAGCAAATGCTAGGCAGCTACTGCCAGCTTTGGCGGGGACTGAAGCATGGGAATGCTGGAGAATGAGACCTGATGCACCTTGTACCTAGTGTTGTCTCTTAGGTGCACTGAGTTGCCTCTCAGCTCAGTGTATAAGGACTGTGCTTCCCCATGGTAGAGTTCAACTCCCTCTGTAGCCTATGTGGTGCTTGGGGCAGTCCCTGAGGTGCAAGTATTTTCTAGCAGGGCAGTAAGGTCTAAGTTGCTGGCTTTAAATTAAAATTCTATCACTTCCTCAGGTCTCTTCTTCGGAGCAAACTTTAGTCTCTTTGCTGTCTACTGCATCCTGACTTTCTTCTTAGACATCAGACTTTCCACTAAGTGGAAACGGGCAACTCTTGCAGGCATGAACTGTACTCACCATCATAGGTCCCAATGCAGTGGGTGATGACAGCCTGGACTGCTTAAAGGTATGTTGCCCTCAAGGAACCTATGCTTATGTTTATGATTTGGTCTCCTTCCAAAGTCTTGCTGAACTGTTGTTTAAATGTTTCTGCAGGGAACTTGAATGGTTTCTGCTCTGAAGCTCCATTTAAAGCAATTTTGCTGTTCACATTTTCTCTAGAGGGAAATAGGAACATTGTTGGCCGATTAGACCAGCACCTGTTGGCCTTTCTTTTTGAGGCTAGGGTGTAAGCAAGGAGACATCAGCGTCTGCAGCTAGTATGGCTTCTTCCCCAAAAGAAGAGGACCAGAGAGAAAGCATTCTGGAAGATTTTCCTATGTGGATTTTTCTATGTGGAGGGTGGAAGCAGAAATCACTATGCAGCTACACTGCTAATCCCATGACCATGGGAGAGAGAACAAGAAGAGAGCCAGAGTGGAAGCTCTTTGGCAGCTTTGCACAGAGGTTTAACAATTTCTAGATAAGCTTCTACTTGAGGAGAGAGAAGCAGAACTTAGACATTCTCACACACAGAGCTATGCCCCCATCAGTTGTGCTACGGGGTAGACATTGACTCACTTCACAGAATCACACAGAATCACAGAATGTCAGGGGTTGGAAGGGACCTCAAAAGATCCTCTAGTCCAGCCCCCCTGCCAGAGCAGGATCATCTACAGTAGGTCACACAGGAACACGTCCAGGCGGGTTTTGAATGTCTCCAGAGAAGGAGACTCCACAACCTCCCTGGGCAGCCTGTGCCAGGGCTCTGTCACCCTCACAGGGAAAAAGTTTTTCCTAATATTTTTGTGGAACCTCCTGTGTTCCAGCTTGTACCCATTGCCCCTTGTCCTGTCATTGGACATCACTGAAAAGAGTCTGGCTCTGTCCTCCCTTGACATATTTATAAACATTTATGAGGTCACCCCTCAGCCTCCTCTTCTCCAAGCTAAAGAGACCCAGCTCCTTCAGCCTTTCCTCATAAGGGAAATGTTCCACTCCCCTCATCATCTTTGTGGCTCTGCACTGGACTCTCTCCAGCAGTTCCCTGTCTCTCTTGAGCTGCGGGGCCCAGAACTGGACGAAGTTAGGCTTTTCTTACCTCTTTTGAACTTTTGGAGAAAGATCAACTCATTTAGTCCAGAGATTAAAAACATTCTTTAGCTGCTATAAAAATTCTGTTTCTAAATGAGTGCTGCAATGATTTTCATTAGCATTTGACAATCAAATAAGGTCTAAGTTTAGTCCAATAAGTCATCTGAATAATCATATTCTGAATCCATAAAATGATTTTCATTTGGAATGGGCTCATAGTGTCATATGGTGGGTCCATTTGTTCTAACAGGTCACTTCTCGTTGAGAAATAAAGTAAAAAGGCCTGGGAGGTGCAGGAGCTACAGGATTCCAGGATAAATTTCTTCAGATTAGAATCATGAATGAGGTTAGAAGCTTAAAAGCCATTTTGAGTACCTAAATTGAGTGCTTTGGCAGCGTTGAAAGCCTCAAAGCTACAAATTAGTCTTTAACATGCAGCTCAGAAGGCCAACCTCATCCTGGGATGTATCAAGAGGAGTGTGGCCAGCAGATCAAGTGAGGTGATTCTCCCCCTTCACTTTGCTCTTGTGAGACCCCACCTTGTATACTGCATCCAGTTTTGGTGTCCCCAATGTAAGAGGGACATACATCTGTCGGAATGAGTTCAGAGGAGGGACACAAAGATGATCCAGGGGCCAGAGCACCTCTGCTATAAGGATAAGCTAAGGGATTGTTCAGTCTTGAAAAGAGAAGACTCCAGGAGGACCTTCCAATACCTGAAGGGAACCTACAGGAAGGCTAGAGAGGGACTTTTTACAAGAGTGTCCACTGATAGGACAAGGGGAAATGGGTTTAAGTTGAAGGAGAATAGATTAAGATTAGATCTTAGAAAGAAATTCTTTAGTATGAGAGTGGCAAGACTTTGGAATAAATTTTCCGGAGAAGTTGTGGATGCCCCCTTTCTCGAAGTGTTCAAGGCCAAGTTGGGCAGAGCCTTGAGTAGCCTGATCTAGCTGAGAGGTGTCCCTGCCCATGACAGGGGGATTGGATTAGATCATCTCTAAGGTCCCTTCCAGCTTAGGCTATTCTATAAGTCTATGAACATCCCAAGACATCCACAGTGCCACTGCGGGTATCCAGAGCTGTGGGCCCTTTGGGATTTCTGATCAGCACATCCCCTTTGTTTCGCTCCTCTGTGGTCTTCTGTAGCCTGATCCAGTAGTTGTTATTGGATTAATCTTTACATGTGAAGCTACTGGGAACAAACTACCCAAGGTTATTGGAGGGCGGACAAATAAGTGTTTGGCTGTTCAGGCCTGATGGGATTTTAGAGACTCAGGTTTAAAACTGTGCTAAAAACCTCAACCCCAGGTACTGCTCTATTGATAGAAGAGTGCTACTGAGGCTCTCATGATGAATCTTGCTTGCTGAAGCTATTTTACTTCCTGTAACGAATTCATTATCCCTTGGAGCATGGTCTTGAATCATCCTTTCCCAACCGTTTACTCTTCCTTACTCTCTGGCCCTGAGAATAATTTTGTGGTGAAGTGTAAATAACTTCAGCAGAGCTTTAGAAATCCTTGCCTGGGAATGCTTAATAGTCTAGTGATGAGAGACCCCTTTGGGTCTAATGTTTTGTTCCAACGCAGTCATAGCAAGGACTTGTTTACAAGCCTCTCATTGCTATATTACAGGGCTCTGAGCTATTAGTGAAAATTGAGTAGGACTTCTGTGATGCATGTTTCCAAAAGATAGGTCTACTTGGAAGACAACTGGGAGAATGGGCCCTTAGGAAAGTGAGACAAGGCTGTTGTCTGGAGTGTAGACTTGATTTAAATCTCTGAAAACAGAGCAGCATCAGAACTTACATGTTTTAGTCCATGGGTTCATGAGGGGCCTGCAGCATTTACTTCTGGGCAGGTCTGAAGATTTGAGTGGTTGTGCTCTCTCAGAGTGTGGGACAGATGCACAACAGGGTGTTCCAGATTCCTAAGCTGCTCTGGGTGTTGTGTTTATGAATCTAAGGAATAAAGATGCTTAAATAAATATTAGATTCCTGAAATCATGACGACAAAAGTCCCTCACTACTTCATATTATTCTCTGCTCTTAAAAACGAAAAGCTCTTGTGTTTTCTGATGCGCAGATGACAGACATAAATTCAACAAATGTTCTTTAAACATGCGTAGAAAGGTGGAAATCCCAGAGCTGGAGTTTAGGTGACAGGTCACCTGCACCCTTGGACCTGCAGTTGGATAGAGCAACTCCTGTGTGTATGGCAGCGTCAAAGCTGTTATCTGCTGAAGGCAGATTTGAGGTGGAAGACCCTCCCTGAGTACCTGGTATCAGGTTCCGCTCATGTAATTGAATGGTCCTAATAAAAAAAAAAAAGCAACAACAAAGCAGCCCAAAGAGCTATTTTTACACTATTTTTTTCAGAAGCGAGTGCTTGGGACAGGAGCCCTCTGAAGCAGGAGTGAGTTCCTGCTTCAGCTCTTAGTTGTTATTGTCTGGTCCTGACACTTGTGGATTATTATATTTTGGGAGAGGTGAAGAGATCAGAAAGACTGATAGCTATAAGTTCATTAGCTTGTTGCTTATCATAATAGACGATCAGCAAGGCAAAACTCTTAAATGTCTTGAAGGAGCACTGCAGGTGGCAGTTGCCCCTGTGCACATATAAAATTTAGTCAGAGTTCAATGTTGCAGATATCCGTACTTCGCTTTCTTATAGGTACACATCCCTTCTCTCATTCTGATCAGACTCTGCTGTTGCTGGATTCTTTGTGCATGCTCAGATACTGCAAACCTCACAGGACCTTTTGTAGCTCTTCATTACATTTTCTTTTATGCATACAAATCCAAGAACTTGTGTTTTCTTTCAGTCTTGCAACTGGTATAAAATAAATTAAATTGTTTAAGAAAACCATTACCAATGGCTTCTTATCAAAGTATACCAAACATTTTGCACAACACGACTACAGTTTTATATACTAAATTCTTAATACAAAATAGCTTAGCTAGACAGCAATAAAGCTTTCATTTTATTGATTCTTTTTGATTTACTTCTGTACTCAGCAGGA
>NW_009707565.1:100754-118653 GCF_000703405.1 Apaloderma vittatum
ATTTCCATTCTAACTCAGCATACTACCAAGCATTCTGGGGACATGGTTATGGAGTTCAGCATAAATATGAATCTTTGACTAATGGTGCAAAGCTCGGTCTATTAAAATGCTGTATAAGCCGTGCTCCTGACACTGAGAGCAACCACAGCATGTGCAGATACTACAGAATTAGGCTTCAATTTTTCTTTTTCAAATCAGATCTACATCTTGGAAAGCTACCACTGAAATACAGGGATATTGGTGCGCACTCAGAATTTCTGAAACCAAGTTGATTTTAGTCAGATAGTTCAAGTGTCAAGGAATAAAAAGCCAGCACTGAAAATTAAGTTTTCCTCAGTTTGCCTACCTGTGGGATATGTCTACTACCTGCTGCTTTTCTATACCGTTTTTTAAGTATAAGGGCTGCCTATTTGGATAGTGCATTTGGATTCTACTATGAAAATTAGGAAATGAGCACAAAAATATTTTTCTTAATCAGACATAAAAACATGGAATGTGATATTTCTGGAAGGTGCCTGCAAGTCTGAACATTTTACAGTTTGTTTCAGTTATTGCTATTTTCAGCTTCAGAGAACACCCTTAGGAAAGGTAATTATTAAATTTTTTAGAATGCTTCCATAAGATACATGAATTGTCCTTCAGGCTAGCTTTCCACTGATCTGGAACACATGATTTGAAATACATAGTATTGCAAGTTACAGATGGATAGAGTAACTCATAATGTCATACTCTTCATTTAGAGAAGAAGGATGTCTCTGCAGTGTGAGCCTGGACAGTTGATTGGATTTTAATTCTCCTTTTCAGTACAGAATTAATATGTTCACTTGAGAAATTTCTGTACAGTAGAGGGAATCGTGCAGCCCTGGCATTCACCAGGAGCCTTATGTGTTGTGTTCACACATTTTAAACTTTTGTTAATATATATCATCCAGAACACAGAATTTGAATTTCCCTTTGTCACCTTCTTGCTCATGTGTTGTTTTGTCTTCTCTGCTTATTCCTTCTATTTTTTTTTCTTTTAAGCCTGAATCTGCCAGCTAGGACCATCACTCTGAGCCTGGACAAGCAACACTTCATTGAGTCTAATACTGCAGCAATTCTGCCAAGCCTCAGATTGGCCTATGAAACTGAGTGCTGTGCTCAAACTTATTAAAAAAAGTGAGCTACAAGAAAGAACCATTATCTGAGACAGATAAATCATTCATCAGTTTGATGCTGTTGCTTTAAAGTCCTTGGACTGAAAATATTGGACTGTGTTTAATTTTTTAGTTCTATAAAGTAGCAGAGTCACATCAGTATTTTTCAGTTCCTGTGAATTTATCTTCTGTTAAAATTAGTACAATATTGTTCAAGCTTGGGATACCACATAAGAAACTCATTGGAGGCTGGACCCTACTTTACTGATGTACTTGCAGTATATCAACAGGGCTATTCACGTCTGTGGAACAAGCAACGTTTGGTAATGAAATGAACATCAATTACATATATGAGACTTGGATCAGTGGAATTATCTTACTGCTTTACTTATTTTATTATTAATTCCTCATCATATTTAATAGCTTGAAGCATTTGAAAAATAAACTGTAATATACTGGTGATAAAGGATAAATTTAATTATCTGATGTCATAAAGCCAAGTCTTCAATTATCATTTATGAACATCTCCAGTTCATTTCTAATAACTGTGAATCTTACCCAATAATCTGATTACCTGTCAAGTTCATCCAGCATATCCTGTGACCTGACAGGTCTTGTGGCTAATCTAAGAGCAGTATTACCATAAACTACTACATTTCCATGCTAGAGAGCCATTTCTGACTACCTGGCATGACGCCTTGCATTCTACAGGCCGTGACTTGTCAAACGCTCATACCTGTTTCAAGCCTATCTTTTGTGGCAGCCGCTAAGCCTCCAATTGCTCAGTCTTCTGCTGAGAAGCATAGGATGAGTTACCTAAACCTCATGGCTGTGACATTGTAGTCACTTTTAGCTCACACTTGGCTATGATTTAATCACGAAACACAGCTCTATATTAATGTTAGACAGTCTTCATTGAAAACAAATTGGTCTTTGGAGACTTTCAAAACACACCTGAATGCAATCCGGTGTAATGTGCTCTAGACAATCCTGCTTTAGTTATGAGGTTGGAGTAGATGATCTCTAGACATCCCTTCCAACTCTGCCAATGCTGTGATTCTGTGAGGTTTTTTTTTGTATTATTCTTCAGTTCATGAGAGTTCAATCTACTCATGAACTGGTACCAAGCAACTGTTGTTAGTGTTTCATGGAAGTGGACAGTTTCACTTACAGATCAAAAAAAAAAAAAAGGCAGAATTTACTCTCAAGAAAGATTTTTCTGCTGACGGCTTCCCTTTTTTTTTTTTCTTTCACTGCCCTAATTGTGTATAATACATGAAATCTAATTTAAAACAAGTTCTAAATGAAACCTGAGTAGAGGATGGAGTTTAGCTCTCATCACTGAACATTTATTTGCACTGCTTCTGAAGGAACATGGCAGACAAGAAAAGCACTTATGTAGAAATTTCAAAGCTCTATCTTAACATCTTCTCAAACTGATGTTGTGTCAGTCTGCAGGTGAGCAGGTGTTTTGCCATCATGCACAAGCAAGTGTAAGCTAGAGCTCACTTAGGCTTTCTCTTCGGCTAGTGCCCTAGTGTTGGGTGCTAGCATGGCTTACTCTTGTAAAATGGCCTGGAAAACAGGATGCACTGAGCTGATCCAGCCAACCCAGTATGCTTATGAAGCCCAGTTTAAAGCTTCAACAGCTGTGGTGTTGGTAAAACTTGCTGATGGATTAAAAACAAGGCTTTTTGGAGGGGTAAAGAAGAACTGCCCTGGGAAACAGCAAGGAAGAGCCACTTTCTCTTTGAATGAGCAATTTATTTTACAACTTCTCATCTGACACTGGGAATTCTGATTAGACAGTGTCTCATACTCAGTTTTAAAGGAACATGCCAAGTGGCCCATGGCAAGGTTTTCAAATGGCCACAATCAGCATGAGGATGGACTTATTTTACCCTCTGCTGTTTGTATCACTTGCTCGCTGATATTGGCCAATGCTCCCTGGGCAATCATAGCCAGCTCCAAATGAGCAGAGACATCTGGTGGGCTCATCTCCCCTCCCTGGAGCTCCCTGTGAACTTTATTTATTGCCAGAGAGTAATTTTGCTGAGGAGGGTGAATCTCACCAGGCTCTAAATCTCTGAAAGTGTTAAGAGTTAAGCAAAAGCGATGCCTGGTTGAATAGTCGTAGACTGGATTCTAGTAAATTGCCAGAGGAATTGCTTTGTACACATGGTATTGCTGTACATGTTTTCACAGCTCAGGCAAACATCAGCAGAAGGAGGAGGCCCAGGGTGTGAAATGGGAAATCACTCAGACTCCAGGAAAAGACGCCATTTAGCATTTGGGATGAAATTCCAGGGTAAGATTGCCACCAGCAGAATGGTATGGGGTAACACACAGTATGTTGTCTTTGTCACTCAAGTGACAGTGCATGCTGGAGAAGCTATGATGAGGAGCATCTTATATGTGGTGGATCTTGCTTAAAGGAAATCTGATCTGGTGCTCATGATGAGCTGTCATGAAAGCTCCCAACTCTTTTCTTGCCCTGCCCTCATTCAAACTACGATTCCAGCTTCATTTCAGAAGTGAGCTCAGCTGGGGTGGCTGCATCTGTGTAATAAAAAAGCTTCAGGAAGATGTCAGGGGAAAAGAAAAAAATTGCTATATGCTTTTTTGTTACCAGGCAGTTGAGCAGTGATAGAAGGAGGTGTTTCCCTCTTCTTGCTAGGTGTTCAACACTTCTTGCTCCTGGTGCTTACACTTTCTCTAGGTGGAATGTTTGTTTCTGTTCTGGGGCCTGGCTGTTCATTCTTTCCCAGAGTTCAGTCCTAAAGAGCTTGTTATCCTCGGCATCCTCTGCTCTGGTTCTTCTCGGGCGAAAAATGTAGATATTCCTCAATTCTTTGGCAGAATCCCTTCCTTCACTCCCAATACGCATACACCAGAGATATTAGCAAATGTTATAGAGAAAAAACAATTACAATTTCTCCCTTGAAATACAACAAATTGCAGAAAGTGTTGAGCAGTTTTCAAGCTTGTTTCGGGAAAAAAGATGCTCATTTGCTGAACTCAGTTTGAGTCCATGTAACCTTCAGCAGACTCCACAGAAGATTTGGGTCTGTCCTGTGTTACTCAACCAGCTGATTCTGTGGGGCAGCACACCCAGTCCTGTTTCCTTCCTGTCGGGAACAAAGATAATTTCTCTTAATCAGCATAGGCATTATTTAGATATTTTGACAAGTTCGTCTCTGTCTGGTTCTTTTTCCAGATTTTTTTGTTGTTGCTATTTGTGTTCCATCATTATGGGAAAACTGAGAATTAATTTCTGCTCTGTTATTTAAGCTTTTGGTTGGTTTATTAATCTGACTAATTCAGATATTGACTTGGGAGTGCTCACTACTTCTATTCATGTATTTAATTCCTTTTGGACTGACCAGGACTATCCAGTAAATGTGAGTAGGCAGTGTTTTTTTGGGGGGGAGCCCATTGTCGTGATGAGCACAGCATATTTTTGAGGTTGGGACTATGTTGTTCTCATATTTCTGGCTTTCACGTTGCTTCTACAATGATGCTCCCAGGGCTACTAATTTCCCTGGAAGAAGCTGTAATGGTGTGAAGTCTTTTTTCTGTTTTAGTCCACACAATACTGCATGCTGCTTCTAAGAGGAATAAAATGACACACACCATCTCCTCCTTTGAGGGTATTCACCTCCTCTGGTTTCCACATTTTCAGTTTGAAAGGATTGGATTTGTGCTGGCACATGTTAAGTGAAGCTTTGCCTCCTCCTTCACCTTTCTCACTTCTCATCTGCAAAGACATTGATGAAGACAGCATGGCTCTTATGGGGCAGAGGAAGGAGAGATCTGCATAGACTTCATACACTGTGGAAGACACAAATATCTTGCAATTTGTCCTAGAGCCAGGAAGAATTTTTTTCACTATTGACTATTAAAAGATCTTTTTTTCAGACTTTGTTTTGGCAGCTGAGCTTGCAAGGTGGGATCTTTGCCTTGTTATCTGAGTTTTCACCTCTGAGTGAGTCTCATGAAAGATTCTCAGCATTGTTGGATGCCACAGATATACATAGTCTACTGACGACTATAAGTGAAGCAAAGGAGTGCTGCATTGTTAGTGGGAACTTTATCTAAACTAATGGTGAATGTTAGAACACATGATCTTTGAAGTTACTTTTTTCTTGCTTACGATGTTCATGTGATTGCAACTTAACTGTACAGTAAACAAGTTTTTCTGAGCAACAGTTTATATTCAGAAAAAACAACAAATGTCTTCAGGCCATGTATCCCTAGAACACAGCAAGAACAATAGCATTACAAGTCAATTTGGATTTCTTCTGAAGCATTTGGTCCTCCTGTGTCCAGTCATTCATGTGTATATTCTTAGAATCTACCTCTCTGGGTAAGGTACGTACAATTGCATAACACTATAATCTAGGTCTCCAGGGACAGGAGAAGTCCCACTGAAAAGGCAGAGGAAAGTTCATGGCTGAGCCTGGAGCTCCATTCACTCCTCTATCTGTGTCCGCAGGATGTGACTAATTTAAGAGATGCAGTTACTGCAGATATAGAGAGGAGAACTGAGACCAAGATCACGAGGTGGCTGCAGGGGCAGAATGATAGATGGAACCACACCTGGTATTCTGAACTCCCACATTGAAACACTCACCACTGGTCTGTGGTTTTTGCTTTTGTTTTGTTTTCAGAACCTCACCAAAGCAAGTAATATTTCAGTTATCTTGATAACTCCTACAACTAATTTCATATAATATCATGTCTTTCCCAGCTCAAGCTATGCTCTTGTAGCTCTAGAGCCTCCAACCTGTCTGTAGTATCCTTTTATATGACTATACTGCAGATATTCTTTTCTTTTCTTCTGTTTGAAAGCCTAGTTCATGCAGAACATGACTTACTTGAGAGCACTGATGCTTTAATCCTGATAATCAATTCTATTCCTTCAAATACAATACCATGCCAAGACAATTTGTGATTTCTAATGACTCTAATATCCCATAAGTTAATTTCATCTTTTATGCTTTGAAGGAGACTCAGAAGAAAAAAGTATAGAAACAGAAAGGTTTGTTTTCACTCTCTGGCTTTCGTCTGTTCTTCTTATAATCTGAAGTGGGATCAGATGTTAGGAATGTTTAGAACACAGAAAATTTTTCTGCTGCAGAGTGATTTGGGTTATGTGAATTTTCCTGATCTCCTCAGTCTACTGTTTTAGAAAACTCAAGAAACAACTAGTAGAAAGGGACTGTGTTGAACTTCAGGACAGGAAAGACCCACTGTGGATTATTTTGCATATTGGCTAAATATTTTGGCTTTTTAGTGTGATTTTTCTATTTTTAAATTGAAAACCATTGCTAATACAGACTATTAACAGAAACACCACCTAGATTTCAACCTTGAGAAGTAAGTATGGTGCTGAAGTAATAATGCTCTGTTATTCAGGATTCGCAAGGCATCACCATCAGTAACATCCTACAAGTATCTGCATGACGGGACGGATGCAAGTAAACCGACATATTTAACTAAGAAACAGATTTGTTTCGAGTCAATTGTAGCAGTGAACAGATGTACACGAGAGAGGGAGATATTGGGTAGGCGGCTCTGTATAACGCTGGAAAAGCACTTGGCTGATTGTGCAGGTGGTTGTGGCTGCGCAAATGGCAAGATCTGCGCTGCAGCTGTATCCCTGGCAGAAGCAGCTGTGGCCTTCGGAGGGGGGAGAACAGGAACAGCTTGAGCTGGTCTCACTTCAGGATTCCAAGTTACCAGTCACCGTGCCCGATAAGTAGCTCTAATGTTTCGCACCACGCTTTAAGTCTTGCAGTGCTTTTGTAGCTATAACAGCCAACAGTGAAGGAGCAGCTAAAACACATCAGACAGAAGAAGCTACTGAACCCAAATGAGCAGAACTGAGGAGTATGGAGCAGTCAGCACTTGCTGTGACATGGGATGTTTGGAGTGCTTTGTTTCTTCTTTTATTTGATGTATTTAAGTGATTGTGGAGGTTTACCAGATTTTATTTCAGAGGTAAGGAAAACCTGTATGTTTCTAGTTTCCAGTTTCCCTGCTATATACTTTTAAAGCCTTGGTAGTTTGTATCTTCTGCCAAAAGTCAGTGGCATCTCTCATCATGTGATTACTGGAGTCACCTGACTCTGAACATACTGGCATTTTGATACTTGATTTGCTCTAGTTTCTCTTGAATTCAATACTGGAGTTCATATATACAAGGGAAACAAAATTGTGTGATTAGGGCCTTAACTGAGAAATGCTTAAAATGTGCATCTCTTCCAAGTCTCCTGTTTCTCTCCTCAGCTTTGTTCTCTGCTCTAATCTAATCTGCAATTCTGTTGTTGCTGTTTATTTTGCAGGAAGACATGAGATCAGAGCTGTGAAACCACAATAAATTGGCCTGTCTTTTAATGCAGGGTAAAGCTGAAATGCTGGATTTTGGAAGGCCACTTGGAGACCAGGAATATGAGTTACAGGACAGTCCTTGAAAGGATAGGACATGCATCAGGTCCTTCCTTCTTTTCTGCATGAGGAATATTTAGCTGGCCTAAAAGTGCAGTTTAGAGCTTCTCCTCTTGACCATCTGCATAAGGAATACTTCTAGGAAGTGGCTGTCATGTCCATGTTGTTCTTGAGACCATGTAATAAAAAAAGGGCAGAAGAGGCGCATCAAGATGTTTGGGAGTTGGAGCATGTGCCATACAATGACAAGCTGAGGGAGCTGGTCTAGGTCACTCTGGTACCTTGGTACCTATTATTGAGAAGAAGGAGCTAGACTATTCACAGCGATACATGGTGAGAAGATGAGAGACAACAGACATAAGTTGAAATGGAAGAGGTTCACACTGATTATAGAGGAGAAACTTTTTCCCCTTAAGGGCAGTCAAGCAGTGTCATAGGTTGTCCAGAGAATGTTGTGAGGCTTCTGTGCTTCTTGATTTTCAAGACCGAACTGGATAAAGCCCTGACAACCTGGTCTAATCTCAAACCTAACCCTGGTTTGAGCTAAAAGTTGGACTGGGGACCCACTTAAGGTGCCCTTCAGCCTGAATTATCTTATGATAATGTGAATCTATGAATTTTTTCCTGGCACATTTTTTTGCATGAAGTATGAATTCTGAGGCAGAGCCATTTTAGAGTCTTAACACCACAGTGTTAGGGAAATGGGAAGTCACAGAAGGGCCAATATAGCTTCCTATTTCTCATCAGGATTTTACACAGCCTGGACAATATTAGCTTTTGATAGCTCCCCAGCCACAGTACAAATTACATAGATATTACTACTGAGGATTCATAAGAACACGGGACAGGATGGGGGTGCAGGAGTTTCTGACCATTGACCTCTGTTATTGCAGGCAGACATGACATATCTTCTCTTCTTAGAAAAATATCCTATTTTAAAATCAATTAGTGTTTTACTGCTGTTACATCTGTGGCAAGACTATTCCAGAAAGTCTACTTTCCATTTGCTAGAAAACTTCTAATTTATAGCTTAAATTTATTCATGACCTGTTTATACCCTTTTGTTCTGCTGCCATGTTTCCCCTATGGTTTCAATAGCTCTTCTGGCACTTCGATATGTCTGTAAAAAGCAATCCTATCCATCTCAGCTTTCATCTGGTAAGTTAAACAAATCAAACTCTCCCAGGCTTCTCTCATAAGACAGGCTTCCTCTTGTCATCCTGCACTGCTTCAGTCTGAATTAATTGACCTGAGACTGGATTACCAGTACAGTACATATCACTCCAGATGAGGTCCTTCTAATACCCCATACAATGCTCGTAATATTTGCTCATCTCTATTGTAAATACTTCAGCTCATGCATGTGACTGCTTTTTTTTTCTTTTTTTTTTTCGCAGCCACTATGACATTTTTGGCGACACCTGCCTTTACAACAGCTTATAACTCACTGCTAATTCTTCCTGTACAGTATTTTTCTACCTTGTATGATAATTTAACCTTTTAAGTAGTTGTCAGGGTTGTCCAGTTGTCTTGCTGATAGTATCATCCATCTTTGTGCTGTCAATGCCTCCTCTTTTCATCCTTTATAACTGGTGGCATGGATCACTGATCCTGAAGAACTCTGCTTTTGTGGCATGCATTCCTCTGACCTCATAGTTTTCCTTTTCGCTACAACTGTTTCTGCTTTGCTAGAAGGATGCGTTTCTTATGCAAATCTCTATCTCCACAAAGTTAATTTGTAGTGCTTTACAGACATCAAGATGACTGAAAGTTAGACCTTTTCTCTAAGAAATCAGTTACTGAAAGTCTTGGGTTTCACTGGCACAGCATGCTCTTCCTTGTTCTTTCGTGAAACACTGATGGTGCTGGAGTCAAGCCCAGCTGCTGCTGAATTGTGCACAGCACAACAACAGAGTGCAGAAAGGCAGGAAGAAAAAGTCCAATGACCAATTAAAATCATGGGAGAGAATTCACCAGGTACCTTGGACTATGTCCAAAGCGTACCATTAACACCCTGTCTTCCCCTTGTTGTTAACAACCAGTCAAGGCCTCTCAATTTTGCATTCACTCATTTCACAGTCAACATGAAGGTGCCAGCCAACACTTTGACTGATGGACATTGATTTGACATTGACTGATGGATAACTTCTAGCTCTTTCTGCTAGTCAAGCTTGTTAAATGACACTCCTGCTTAATAACAAGAATAGCAGCTCACAGACAGGTGTGCAGAAGAAATCTTGGTTGCTAATCTTTTCTCCTGAGACTCCTTCTCATGGGGAACCAGATGTATAATTTATGTGTTGATAATGGGTTTTTTAGATTGCAAGTAAGGCCCACATAACATTTCCTGTGAAGGAACAGAACTGGGTACCTTGAAAACATCACAGGTTGCAAGAAAATAATGCTCCAGAGCTGGAGGTAGTAGAACTTTGTGCTCTATCAGTTTTTCCAAAGGATAGTCAGGCTTCTAACAAAATAAATTATTTCTCCCAAAGGCAATAATATCTATTCTTTGTGGTATTTACTCCTGCTGTACCATCCTATTGGTCTCTGCCAAGTAATCCTGAAGTTTGCTTTAGTGGTCAGAGCTGGTGGAGAAGATAGTTGGCTGTACAAAGGAACGAGCTGAATGGGAAAAGCTTCCTTAGAACTTGAGACCTCACTTAATCCTTGGCTAATGTACAAACTGACATGATATTGGGCTTATCTGGCTCCCGTGGTTCAGATCCTGTTAGGTACAAGATCAGTGATTTCTGAGAAGCATCAGTGAAGTGAAGCGTTAGGGATGTCTTTAGCATTAGTGACTCTCTTGACGTTTGATTTGCTTTTTGACAGAGTATTTCTCTCATCTGCTGCAAATGCCTGCAGGAAGGCTGGATTCTTCTTTAATGGAAAATTCCACTGAGGTTAGCCAGAAACTGTGCCAGTTTGAGACTATGTGCATATGCTTAATTCTGCTTTCAAAATTGCCGCAGGTTTTTTTTCAGCAAAATCCAACACCACTGAGACAAAAAGTACACTTTTGCCTGCTTTTGTTGTTGTGGAGAACAGAGAACTTTGGGCATTTTGGCTTTCAGCAGAAGAAGTGTTTTGATACAAACCTGGACAATATAAATGAAAAGTTTTTTCAAAAAGAGTTTTTCTTTTAAAAACCAGCAAAATTTCCACAAAAATAAGTAAGACCAACTCTGCACCCTCTTTGTTCTCTAAAATAACTGCCAGTTGTGAGTTTATGGAGAGCATGGGGGAAAGAAGAGGAGAGCTGGGTGAAGCCTTGTCACTTTGGCTCTCTCCTTGTATTGTGCATATGCAGGTTGTGTGGTGTGGCTGTGCCTGTATGGCTCAGGGATCAGTGCCACCATGCCTGTGGCATCTGATAGCTCCTACCATGACACAGATGCGGTGGAAGTGCTGCACTGCCTGTCTGCTGGTACATACTCAGGTGATGAGGCTGTACGGGGTAGTGGGAAGAGTGGTGGTGGTGGGGCTACAACCCCTTGCATGTTCCCAAGATCTTACCAGTGAAGATATGGTTGATTCATGGCTTTGCACTGGTGATTTCAGGGGAGCTGCAATGACCTGACAACCATGACAGAACAATTATGTGTGCTGTACCTAGTTTTTCTAACAAACATGAATAGAACTAACACCCATATCTGGAGAAGAGGAGACTCAGGGGGGACCTTCTCACTCTCTACAACTACCTGAAGGGAAGTTGCAGTCAGGTGGGGGTCGGGCTCTTCTCCCGGGCAACCAGTGACAGGACGAGAGGGCACGGCCTGAAACTGCCTCAGGGGAGGTTTAGGTTGGATCTCAGGAAACACTTCCTCATGGAGAGGGTGCTCAGTTACTGGATGCACCACCTAGGGAAGTGGTGGAGTCACTGTCCGTGGTGGTGTTTAAGGACAGGCTGGATGTGGCACTTAGTGCCATGGTCTAGTCAGTATGGTGGTGTTGGGTCATAGGCTGGACGTGATGAACTTGGAGGTCTTTTTTCATCTTTAACAATTCTGTGATTCTGTGACTCTTTGAAATGTTGCTGTTTTTCACTGAGAGCCACCTCTAACTAGATTGCAATGAGCTGCCAACAGTAGGTACAAGTAGGCGTAAAACACTCACACAGCCCACTGTGCCAATTAGTTTGAATAGGGTGGCAAAGAGGGCACTTTTGATCAAGATTTTAATGAAAACACTTCAGATACCTTTCTTTCCAGATTCTGAGATAATCAAATTGTACAATGGAAAAATTTCTGAGATTGTAGAATCCATACAGAATTTGGTGTCTTCCTAGTTTTCCAGACAGATAGTGGGTTTTAAGCTCAAAATTAATATCAAAATAGTGATCTTGGTGGATTGGTTAAAAAAAGTTTCTGTCCTTGAAGGGGCAGAAAAAAATCCTCAATAGGAAGGAGTTTCTGTTGCATGTAGCTAAATTGTGTTACAGAACAGTGACTCTGCCATCACTGTTTTAACCTTAACCTGGCATTTATGGAAGAAGAAGAAGAAGAAGAAAAAAGTTTTATTTGCTTATTTTTGAAGAAAAGAAGCCAATTTTGTTGTTCAAAAAACAATTACATAAATATGGTGTATATAGTGTAGGGAGCTATTTAAAAACTGGAGTAGAAGATCTAGCCAACAACAATAATGATGCTTTAAATGTCACCATTTATAAATATTTGAATGTGTTTTTATGATCATGCATGTGTTTGTGGGTGTGTGTGACGAAGAGAGAGCACTTTCCAAACAAACATACTGAATGGTGAGGAATCTCCAGGAGTTGAGTGCTCTTATGTGTAAGCAGCAGGAGTAAATCTTGTTTCTACGGAGAAAGCCAGAACACTTGCTGTATGAACAACTCACAGACCCTTTATACACAGTCTGATAGAACATACACGGTAAATATTCTTTTTCAGGCCTTGTTTGAAGAGAGAAGTCTCATTTTAGGTCCCAGTCTTGCAGTCACAGAAGTTATATTTACATTATCAAGCAGTGTGATGCAATAGGAGAAGATCTGTAGAATCAAACAGTGGATGCCAAAGACTGCTGTTTACCCCATATATTATCCAGGGTGCAGAGGCCATTTTTGACTAGCTCTAGCCCATTTCCATGGACTGAATACCCATAGGAGGTTGGAGTGCATTACAAGCACTCTTAAAGCACAACTTCCACTCTATTTTCACCAGAAATCCTATTTATATGCTCTGTAACAACGCTACACTGGAGTGAAAGCAGAGAAGCAGAACTGTCCTGGAGATTCAATGCATAAACTAACTTCTTATTCTAATTAAAATGTTTGCAAAGACTCACACTTTGATATGTGGATATTAGGGAAAATTTCTTCATGGAAAGTCTTGTTAAGCCCTGGAACACGGTGCCCAAAGAAGTGGGTTGAATCACAACCCCTGGAGGTATTTAAAAGATGTGTAGATGTGGTGGTGGTGCTTCTTCTCCATGGACACCCCTGCCAATACCGCCTAAGGAGACTTTCCACTGTGCCTTTTGCAACTAGACTTGCCTATCCCACATCAGCCTTTTTCATAGAATCATAGAATGGCCTAGGCTGGAAGGGACCTTAGAGATCATCTAATCCAACCTCCCTGTTTTGGGCAGGGATGCCACCTCTCGACTAGACCAGGTAACACATGGGGACTGAGCAGGAATCGAACCCGCGACCTATCGATGTTGGTCCTTGTTGTCAGCACCGTGCTCAAACCACTGAGCTAACCGGCCCCAATATCAGTGCGCTTGTAGCAAGTGTGGGTAGAGCCCTTCCCATATCTTCGTTCGTGAAGCCTAGCCGTGATGAGATGTGGTGCTTAGGGACATGGTTTAGTGGTGGACCTGGCACCACTACGTTAATAGTTGGACTCAATGATCTTAACAATTTTTCAAATCTAAACGATTTTATGATTCTATATCCATTCAGGTTCATGCAAGCTCCATAGAAATTCCTGCTTAGGTCCTTGCAGGACTGAGTGTCTGCAAAAGCGAGAGCAGTCTTTTACAATGCCAGGTTTCTCCTAACAGTGTTTCTCACCCAGTAAATATGATGGCTCCATGTTACATTGCTAAAGCTTACAGTAACAAAATGCTTTATGCTTAGTAAAGGTGAAAGGCCTATTACAATCAGTCAGATAATACATGAATGTAAATATTCTATCTCATTAAGCTCATGATCTTGTTTACAATAAGACAAAAATAAAAGTCTGTAAACAAAAAATCTGTGAGCAATAGACTAACAAAGCCTGATTTTGGAACAGATTTGCATCACTCAGATTAGTGACTTGTTAACTGACTCACATTAACATTTGCAATCTTTGCATCTTGTCTTTGTGTCTTTTTAATTTCATCCCTTGTGACTGTTTATAGGACTGTTTTGTAGTGGATACAGAGCTGATTGCATTCAGTCATAGAAATTAGCTGAGGGGCTTAAGGGTTTTGGGGTGAATCTC
Organism: Apaloderma vittatum; assembly: GCF_000703405.1. Lineage (NCBI taxonomy): Eukaryota > Metazoa > Chordata > Aves > Trogoniformes > Trogonidae > Apaloderma > Apaloderma vittatum. The sequence continues at coordinate 114,793 of NW_009707565.1, forward strand.
TTTACTATTCCACCTGTTTCTCTTGAGCTGCTTTGTGTTTTAGACCTTGTGGAAACCTGTGAGGAGTCCATTACTTATCCAAGCATGGTTGAATTTGATCAGCAATTTCTAGATACTCTATGCTATAGGAAGGTTGGCTAAACACAGTGGGTCTGCTTCTCCTCCTGGCTCTGCTTTCTGAATAAACCATGATGTTCACCTTCATTTATCTACTTTTATCTTGTAATGGTGTGACTTCGACATCGAGCTTGTTTATCTACTTCTCTTATATGAAGGGTCATGTCTGGAGTGTAGTAGTAGTATTGCCACTGATTTTAGTGTCAGCAGGAGCAGAATATACGAGTTTGCTAAATGAAAGTTTATGTCTGAAGGATTTCTTTAGATTGCAGCGAAACCATTCGTTTAAGAACTTTTTTTTTAATTCATTAAAGAGAAACAACTCTCTCCAAATTGTATTTTGTTTTCAAACATTGAAAGTAGTACACAGAGTTTTCAAAACCCTGATTATATTATTACTCACATAATCACAGAATGGTGGATGTTGGAAGGGACCTCTGAAGAATATCTGGTCCACCCTGTCCTGCTCAAACAGGACCACACAGAGCTGGTTGCCCATAGCTGTGTCCAGATGGCTTTTGAATACGTGCAAAATGTATTAGACATGTAGTTCAACTCCACCTAGCTGATAAACTGAATACTCAAGCAAAGTTGGAGAGTGAAGTGAGAAGTCAATCTCTTTTTACAAGCAGTTGCTTCCTTATTTATGCAGTAGAGATCATAAAACCATTCTCCCCGTTGTGCTAGCATGCAGTGCACTGGGTTCAGAGAGTTAGTTTAGGCCCTATGCACCGTAAGAGAGTTTTCAACTGCACAAGTGAGATTTGCCAAGTTCTTTCCAACTTGCTGTGGGAATCTGGTGTCTTGAGTGCTTGTGGAAACCCTTTCACACAGAAATGCTGCTTGTTCTTTGCTTGAACAGCACCAGTAAGACTCAAAAAGTATGTCAACTTTAGTAGTCCTTTGCACTTTCATATGCTTTGCCACTAAGAAAACAATGGTGAGCCATCTGGTTTTTAGAGTGGATGTAGCTCTGTTGTGTGTCATGCTTGTTTCATAAAAAGGTAGTTTCAAAACTCATGCAGAAGAAAGCCTTTGGCCAAATGTCTTCCGTTGACCTCACTATTCCAGTAAAGAAGGAAAAATCCTGTGTATGGTACTGACAGCCTCACTGACATAAACTGAAATTTCAGATTCCCCTTTATGTGTACAGATGGGGACAATGGTTGACTGCTGTTCTACCATCCATTCCTCTCACTATATCAGCTGTAGCCTGAAACCTAGAAACTACCAAGCTAGGGATGAAATTTCCTGCTCTTATTAGACTAGATAAAAGGCCTAAAAATTGAAATCTGGATGAGACTCCTTTTAGAGCTCACTTAGTACCCTGGGTTGGGAATACATGAATCCCAGGAGAGGTAAAAATTCTCCAGAAGGCAACTTTGGCAGGTTTCTAGAACTGAGTTAAGCCTCGAGGGATGTGTTAGAAGGCTTTTAAGTATCTGGGGTAGTCCCCTGATCTGTGGAGTGCAGAGGTAGCCTAATGCTATCAGTGGATAAAGAACTGCCTTGACGACCGCACCCAAAGAGTGGCTGTCAATGGGTTGATGTCCAAGTGGAAACCAGTGACAAGTGGAGTCCCTCAAGGATCAGTACTGGGACCAGTCTTGCTTAACATCTTCGTCAGTGACACGGACAGTGGCATTGAGCGCGCCCTCACCAAGCTTGCTGACAACACCAAGCTGTGTGGGGCGGCTGACACCCTGGAGGGTAGGGATGCCATCCAGAGGGACCTCGACAGGCTGGAGAGGTGGGCCCAGGCCAACCTCATGAAGTTCAACAAGACCAAGTGCAGGGTCCTCTATCTGGGTCGGGGCAATCCCAAGCACCAATATAGGCTGGGCAGTGATTGGCTTGAGAGCAGCCCTGAAGAAAAGGACCTGAGGGTACTGGTGGACGAGAAGCTCAACCTGAGCCGTCAGTGCACACTTGTGCCCAGAAAGCCAGTTGTGTCCTGGGCTGCATCAAGAGGTACATGGACAGCAGGCCAAGGGAAATGATTCTGCCCCTCTACTCCACTCTTGTGAGACGTCACCTGGAGTGCTGCGTCCAGTTCTGGAGCCCATAGCACAAGAAAGATCTGGACGTGCTGGAGCGTGTCCAGAGAAGGGCCACGAGGATGATCAGAGGGCTGGAGCACCTCTCCTATGAAGACAGACTGAGAGAGCTGGGGCTGTTCAGTCTCCAGAAAAGAAGGCTCCAAGGAGACCTTATGTGGCCTTCCAGTATCTCAAGGGGGCCCACAAGAAAGCTGGTGAGGGACTTTTTAGGATGTCGGGTAGTGATAGGACTAGGAGGAATGGATTAAAGCTAGAGAGGGATTGGTTCAGATTGGGTGTTAGGAAGAAGTTCTTCCCCATGAGGGTGGTGAGACACTGACACAGGTTGCCCAGAGAAGGGGTGGAAGCCCCATCCCTGGAAGTTTTTAAGGTCAGGTTGGATGGGGCTCTGGGCAGCCTGATCTAGTGGGGCATGTTCCTGCCCATGGTGGGGGGGTTGGAACTAGATGATCTTTAAGGTCCCTTTCAACCCTGACAATTCTGATTCTATCTATCATCTCCACTCTCTCTCTCAGGCTATAAAATACATGTTTTGCCTCTAAGAAATCTTTAGCAAGACCTAAAGGGAAGTGATATGTTTTTTATTTCTCCTGACATGCTTTTCCTTCTCCATGTTAAATGACACACAATATTGATTGCAAATCCACAGCACATCCAAGCACTTGTGAAGGGAAGGGATTTTGCAGAAAGATGTGGGACTGTAAGAGATTCCTTTAGGAGACCAGTATAGAAGATTAAGGAAAACAAGAGCAAACGTAACTCTGGGTTTCTGTGTGGAGGGAATTAAGAATTATCTGTTCATACTGTATTTGGAATACTGGTGCCAAGTTCCTTGTTAGAAACTGTCATTGCTACTAGGACATGGGCAATGACTCTTCTCTACACTTATACACCTGTTATCTGGCAACAGATTCCAGCTCTTTGTTTCAGTGACAGTGATACACATGGCTTCAGTTCAGGACAACCTTTCAGTGAGTATCATGTTCTTTCTCTGACTGGGGAAATTCCCTGATCCAGGAAATCCTTGGCAGAGCTGTCAATTTCCTTCGTTTACCCATAACTAGAGTAACAGTAGAATAACTAAAATGAAATCAAGAATTATTATAATAACAAAATCAATAGACAACACTTGAGTCTCCTTTCTCTTTTCTTATGCTGCACTATACCTCAGCAATAATGTCCATGGTTAATAGTTAAACAAGAAAAGGAGTATGATAGTCTCTTCTAACTATTTTTCTTTCTTCTCTCAGGAATTCCAGGCAAGATGATTGCTTTATCATAAGTGCTCAAACATTGGACTGAAACCAAAGACCTGGCAATCAGGCAAAGGGTTTTCAGTTCTGCTATGGTAATTTCAGTTTTTATTTTAAATGTAAAGGTTATTTGGTCTTGCTTTTCTTTTTAATTTGGTGGATTTCCCTTTCGCCTTTCATGGCTCTAATTTACCTGGTGTCGTGCTCCCTAACTTCACAATTCAATGAGCTGGATTAATTGATGTGGTGAAATGAATGCCAAGTCATGTTAAAAAGGTTGCTCTGAGGGTTAAACCTTAGGAATTAATTATTGGGAAAAATACTGCAGCACAAAGAGATGAGGGGGAAAGTTATTTTAACAGAAAGAATGACTGTGAGTTCTCCTCTCCAGGATTCCTTTGGCTTATGATACTCCAAGCAGCTGCATTCCT